>NW_018164930.1:322018-352646 GCF_001263595.1 Phalaenopsis equestris
AGTTCCAGTTCAGATGCAGTGCAGATGGATTTAGAACAACAGCCAGTAGCTTCTGAGAGAGGTGAAAGTTCAAATCCAAGACCTGGTGATTCTATTCCAGATGATCTGCAGAATTATAATCTAGCCAGAGATAGACAGAGACGCACCAATGTAAGGCCTCCTAGCAGATTGGGTTATGAAGACTTGGTCTCTTGTGCACTTCTCATCAGCAGCGATGATCCAACCACTTTTCAAGAGCTATCACTAGCCAGGAGAAAGAGAAATGGATGGATGCAATGGTTGAGGAGATGGAGTCTTTGCAGAAAAATCGCACTTGGGAGCTAGTTCAGCTTCCAGAGGGAAAGAAAGCCATTGGGTGCAAATGGGTCTACAAAAGGAAACCAGCAGTATCAGAAAAATAAGGGGAAAAGTTCAAGGCTCGACTGGTTGCAAAGGGGTTTTCACAGCAGAAGGGGATAAATTATGATCAAATCTTTTCTCCTGTGGTCAGACATACTTCAATCAGGGCAGTGCTTGCATTAGTAGCTATTTGGGATTTGCATTTGGAGCAGATGGATGTTAAAACTGCTTTCTTGCATGGTGATTTGGAGGAGCAGATTTACATGGAGCAACCGGAAGGGTTCACTCAACCTGGACAGGAGCATCTAGTTTGCAGGTTAAAGAAATCGATGTATGGGTTGAAACAGTCTCCAAGACAATGGTACAAGTGGTTTGACTCCTACATGATGCAGATTGGCTACAGGCGATGTGAGTATGATTGCTGTGTTTATGTGAGAAGCCTTGATGATGGTTCTATTATTTTTCTGTTATTGTATATTGATGATATACTGATTGCTGCAAAGAATATGAGTGATGTACGTGGCTTGAAAGCTTTATTGAGCCAGGAATTTGACATGAAAGACTTGGGTCCTACGAAGAAGATTCTTGGAATGGAGATTCATCGAGACAGAGGCTCAAGACGTTTATGTCTATCTCAACGAGGCTATGTTGAGAAAGTGCTGGAAAGGTTTGAGATGAGCAATGCAAATCCTGTGAGCACTCCTTTGGCAAATCATTTTAAGCTTTCTTCAGAACAGTGTCCTAAGACTGATACAGAAATTGAAGACATGGCAAAGGTTCCATATGCAAGTGCAGTTGGCTGCTTGATGTACGCTATGGTATGTACTCATCCTGATTTGGCTCATGTTGTTAGTCAAGTCTGCAAATACATGGCTAAACCTGGAAGACGACATTGGGAAGCAGTCAAGTGGATTTTCAGGTATCTGAAGGGTACTGTAGGACATGGAATTATTTTTGGCAGTCAGAAGAATGATCCTTCAGTTGTGGGGTACGTTGATTCAGACTACGCAGGTGATTTGGATGGCAGAAGGTCTACAACTGGGTATGTGTTTACTCTTGGTGGAGGGCCTATATGTTGGAAATCAACAATTCAGTCTATTGTGGCATTATCTACTACTGAAGCAGAGTATATGGCAGTAGCTGAAGCTGCTAAAGAAGCCTTATGGCTTGCTGGGCTAGAAAAGGAACTGGGCATTGAGCAAGGTGGAGTTCAGTTGCATTGTGACAGTCAGAGTGCTATTTATCTGGCTAAGAACCAGGTGTACCATGCGAGAACCAAGCACATTGATGTCAGGTATCACAAGATCAGAGAGTTGATTGCTTCTGAGGAGATACTGTTGCAGAAGGTTCATACTGATGAGAATGCAGCTGATATGTTGACCAAGCCAGTTACTATCAACAAGTTCTTGCATTGCTTGGACTTGTTGAATGTTTGCAGTTGCTAGAGAAGCATGGTGACCCAACCCATGGCCCAACCCACAGTGGTGCAGGTGTAACTCCCAGGTATTTTTCTCCTAAGGGGCTGGATATTCGCCAAGGTGGAGATTTGTTATGGTATGACTCATATACCATATCGGGACAGACGCTGGATCGAAGCGGAGCGGAGCGGAAGAATCTGTCCAAATTGGGAAGTTACGTGGGTTGGGGTGCGGGGGGAAAGCCCCGTGGTATGGTACAAGGGTAAAGTTGTAGTTACATTTGTGCATAGGTTTACTTCTGTGGTTATAAATAGGCAAGTTAGTAACCCCAGGAGGTATCCTTGATTTCTGTAAACCCTTTTCTGAATATTGAAAGAAACTCGCCGCTCTGCTCCCGATGACGTAGGCATCTTTGCCGCACCTCTTTAAATCTCTGTGTTCTTCTGGATTTGTGTCGTTGCTGTTTTTCTTCGCCTTATTTTCTCAACAGAAATTGAATCTTGGAAAACGCCTTAAAACGAAAACAAATTTTAAAACAGACTAAACCTTTTTGACAAATTGGAATTTAAGAAAGAAATAAATCAGGCCAGGTTGCGTGCTCATAGGCGACATGGTAGTAAAGCACTGTAGCAACTCCGACCATCGTGCATACTATGGGGCGGCATGCTCTATTTCATTTTATTAATTTTGTTTCAAGTGTGGTATTTTATGAAATATTGCTTGATCTCATCAATAAAATTTGAAAGATTTGATAATACTAGTACAGTTAAAATTCATTTTTTAATTAAAAAAATGACAAGAAATTTCATTAGTAGATTATTTTAAATTTTAAAATAATATACAAATAATATTTTTAATATTTTTTCAATTATAATAATTAAATTAATTAAAATATTTTATTGAATTTTTATTTTTATTATATTTATAGAGGATTTTACATACATACCAAACTGTTCTAATGTATGTGCTACTTAAGTCCTAAACTTTAGTATTTATATTTATAACACTCAAATATTTATGATCAAATCAGAAATGTTTTAAATGGTAAAATACAATTTTTTTATGATAGGCAAACTGCTATAAATAAAAAATTAGAAATTTAGATGTTAGTGACATAAATACTTAAGAATTGTGTGGAATCTAAATAAATTTTCATTATTTATATTATGAGATAATATTAGGCAGGTTGATCAATACATCTCGATGATGTAAAACATGAATAAAGATTCTACATATGGATTCCACGATGATAATTATTAAAATATTCCTAACAGGAAAAATCTTATTATACTATACTACATAGTAATTGCGTTAACAAAAAAGGCAAGTAACAATTTTGAGTCATTCAAAGGTGATGAGGATCATGCTCCTATGACATTGATATAGTCCTCTCACCGTGTTTTTTTTATGAGTTCTTCTATATGATAGTTGACAACCAAGGACACAAGTAAAAAATGAAAATCATATTATAGTTAAGAGGGACAAAACGATACAACATTTCCAAGGATTCCTCGGATCCTCTATCTAAGTTGTAGTTTTCAAATGACAATATGTCTATTACACTATGTTATCATATGTTATCCTACTTCTTTCACAATGAGACAATTAAAAATCTTAGTTCACAAGAAGTTTTAACATCCAAATTGATCAAATCAGTAGCAAATGCAGATCACAAGATTAACCAATATAGATATGAAAATCAAAGGCACATAAAACTTATATGGGAGAAACTCACAATAAAAAACAATGAGAAAAACCTTACCTTCACATCAAAGGAGCATGAAAGTAGATTAACTACTAGACATAAGGTAGAAAAGCATGACATATTTCATTGAAATCATTGAAAAAATAAAGTGCAGGATAGTACAACTTATAACCAAGCTAAGTTCCCTTTGAATTATACTAAATTCTCGCCATGCAATTAAAACATCTTCGTGATCCTCCTCACAGAATAGCCCTCAATCTCTCTATCATACACAACTTCTATATTCTAAAAGTAAAAAAAAAAAACCTTATGAGTTTCTCCCCAAAGGAAGAAAAGAAAACATAAAACTCTCTAAAAAAGGCCACCCAAGTCTGTTAAGCTCTACAAAACTGCACAACCTTCCTCGGAGTTCAATTCATTGCATTATTTACTAACAATTCCAATTTTGGAGTCAATTTTTTCCAAATTAGTCCATTCACAGAACTAGATGTGATGCATGAAAGGTTTGTACGGTCATGAGCCCAAATAGTGCAAGTGCTACTTTAGGCAATGTGGGTGTGAAGAGCAAAGTTACGCAACATGTGCATGAGGGGTCGAGAATGGGTGCACTGAATTCAGGTGCGTAGCACATGCATGGAAGGTCAAGCACGAGTGCACTGAACTCAGATGCGCAACCTGTGCACGCGGGTTTAGGTGTGTGTGATTTGAACTCGAGCTCCTTCTTCGATCCCTCTAATTGGAGTGGTTGGCACGGGCATGCCTCCATGCGGTGTGGGTGCGTTGATGGTTACTTGGTCAAATTGCATTATTTCTCTCCCTGTAGTGTGCTCTATACCTATTTTCTATAAAATATAAAAAATTCCTTTCTCTAGCATAAAATAGATATAAAAGAGAAATAAAGCATGAAATTTTTTTTGGAAAATCATATAAATTTACAACGTATAAGTTCCCACAAACTTATATATTATAGGACCTCAGGTGATCTCATGCCTAACTGAGACTCAAATGCTTTTCATAGCTCTCAAGTGGGACTTCTCGTGATTTTCTAACTATATTATGTAATTGTAATAAGAAAAAGTGTTAATATCGTTTTAGGTCAGATAATTATTAATCTCTAATGATCTAACATTATCCTTAATTCCCTTCTTTTAAAGCCTAGACAAATCTCAAAAGTCTTAATCATGTTTGATTGTAATATTTTCTTTTCTTTTTTTTAGGAGATTTTTAATTCAATTAATTCTCGATCAAATAGCCCAAAAATCTTTTAATTCTTTTTAGTATACTATTTAAGAATTCTATTAAAAAGCTTTTAAGTTTTATTAATTAGAAAAGTAAATAGAGAACACTTTTAATTTTTCATGCTCAACCTCAAACTTTTTCTAAAAAATTACTGAGTAATTTTCTTTTATTTTTTCTTTTTTATTTAATTCCTTGCACAAAGTTTTTTCTTTTTCCTTTTTTTTAGGCTTAAAATCGTCTTTAATTTCAATGAGAATTGCTATATATGGTTAAATATATTTTCTTAATTATTTAAAATATTTAATCTCTTCCAATATATAATTCTTTAAGACTATTTAACATGAATTCTAGAATCTTACAATCTACTTGAAAGTTAATTCCAATTAAATTATTTGCGATAAAAAATCAAAGGCTTAAAGTATCTCTTATTACCTACTTATTTTTAATTATTTTGTGACTACTTAGAATTCTGAAAAATGTTATTAAAGTAAATTATTTAGTTATTAGAAAATCAATTAATGCTCCACCCTTTAATGAATATTTACTTTCCCAATGAAGTTTTTATCTAATCTATTCAAATTATCAGACTTCCCATTGATCCGGCCTGCAATTACGTAGATATTTATGCTCCTTAATATGCCAAAAACTTGATCCAAATGATATTTAGTGGCCAGTGAGCATAATTATAATATGATAAAATTTAAAGAAATAGTTTTCTCACTAGGGGTACTACGCAAGTATATGTATCGTTTCAAGTAATATAAAGTTTTCTTTAAAAACCCCAGTATCGATCCTACGAGGAAGCCAAAAATAAGTAAACAATAAAATTAAATACATCAATTTTGACTTTAAGAAAACTTCACTTTAGATTACAGCAACTACTAAAGATGAAAATCAAGTTTACTAAATTCTTCAATATGTAAATAAAAGTAAATGTAATAACTTAGATAATATATAAAAAGAGACTTTCTCTTTGCCAATAATTCATAATCAGTGTGGGATTTCAATTTATTTTTAGAAACTTAAATGTGATATTTTGACAAATAGAAACATACCTATTTCTTTACTTTCAAATTTTGCAAAGAACATTGACTAAACTAGAGTTGGTGTCGGTATGTATAGTAGTGTTGGGTAGGTTCTAGTCTCTCACTTTTAGATTACCCACTGTGCCCTCTCTATAGGACCTACTAGTGACCCTTAGTTCCAATCTCTAGACCAAATTGATAAAAAAATTTATCCTGCACCCTAGAAACATCAATTCTACGCTCATCAAATCTTATCTCTCCATCTATTTGCATCCCCATTTAGAATATCGCGACAGTTCTTTCCAAGATAGAATGTGATACTTAGAAGTCAATAAATCTTAGTCTTTTCGGGTCTATCAGTTCCTCAACAAGTTTTAACAATACAAGTGGTCAATTTGTAAAGTAAATGAAGGACCGGTAAGGAATAAAAGAAGTTCTAAACAAAATCAAAATCACTCACTTAATTACTTCATATTGCAAGGAAAAAGAAATAAAACTACTCACGAAACATGGCAATAACAAAACAAAACATATTTTTAAAACTCTATTCCAAAGTACAAAACTTAAGGACAAAGATACACATACTTATCTAGAATGTTCCCCCAAGCAGTCCTTTGAAGTTCTCTGATTTCTCTGACTCCAACAACACATACAAGACTCACAAACTCCAGAAATAACAAAGACATACAAAGAAAACTTCTCACACACTTAACACACTCACACACTATGAGACTCTATATATCTGACCCCCTAGCCTCTTGGAATTAATCCATATTTATAATATTTCTTGGAATTAATCCATATTTATAGAGCTTCAAAAATGACTAAGGGTTGCTTCAAACATATCTTCAAAATTCGACCTCATTCAATGAATCTTCTAGAAAATAACCGTGACACCTAGGCGCCCAACCGTTGAGCCTAGACGCCAACCAATTTCTGCTTCTGGCACCTGGGCTCTAGATCTTGGCGCCTAGGCGCCAGTTCGACTAGTTTGGTACTTTTCTTCAATTTAGCCCATATTGCTCCTTTTTTATGTATTTTTGCTCCTTTTTACTTTTAAATTCTTTTTCTTACTCTTGCATCCGAAAATATAAAAATATATTTCATTAAAGCATAATGTCCTAAAAGATTGAGCATAAAATATGCATAAAAAATAGGTAATTTTAATGTGCCTCACCCATTACGAATCACATTATAATGTATAATTAACAACTTTAAAATAAAAATTACTCTCAAGTAAGTATACATGCATAATTCCCTCCATAAAACTTATTTTCTATCTTATACATGTCATATACAAAATACAAGATTGAAAAAGAGTGAGCATTTAATAATAACAAATAGCTTAATATCAAAGTAAAATTAGATAAAGATCGACACAGTACAGTGAAACTTATTATGTCAAGGTTTCTAAATAAAGCCTAACATGAAAATCTTGAAATAAAAAAATATATATATACAAAACAAAAAATAAAATTCAAAATAAATTTGAAGTAAAGAAACACACAACATATTGAAATCAAGAGATAATGCTTAAGTTGCTTTCCAAGGTTGCACATGGATTAATGTCCTCAACCAAACAGTGTCAGATCAAGTTATTTTGGGCTTTTTTTAACTCATGGTCGCCAATGCGTAATTATCTTCTTATAATTCTCTTTTCCAACCATTGAGAAGATTCAGAGAAAATAGAACTTAAAATAGGAGAAAACAAGATAAAAACAAACTAAATAAGCATGTAGAACTTATGTAAGGTTATCTTCATGCCATAGATCAAGAATTTATGTTCAAAATGAGATTGGATTAAAACATCTAGAAGCACATATCCGTAGAAAATTTTTATTTTTAAGATTTTCACGCGCATACCCCTCTTTCGACCCGCATTTCTATGTTCTGCTCTTTCTATTTCCCACACAACTCTTCTTCTTCTGCCCTAATTGACGTGTCAGAGTCCACATTATTGTGATATCCCATATCCCTATAATTTTTTAAGACATTTTCATTTCTCTTTGCTCTGCACTATGAAGATTTAGTTGTATATTTTTAGTTTGGTGCTTCTATATTGTGATGATTTTTGTGTGATGGATCTTTCCCTTTTTTTTTGGCCTCATTGCTAGTAGCAATTATGTATAATTTCATTCAATGCCATTGAAATTTACTAGTGATATCACCTAGAGCATTCTGGAAATGAGAGAAGTATATTTCCACACAGTGTGAAACTAGACAGAGAAGTAAAAAGAATGAGATATTGATGGGAGCCATGTTTTTGTTTTTCTTGGTCTCACAGCTAGTAGCAAATATGTCTAATTTAATTCAAAGTCATTGGAATTTACTAGTGGCACCACCTGTGGCACTCCGGTGAGATGAGAAGTATATTTCTCACAAACACATATGCTGTAAAATGGGACAAAAAAGTGGAGAGAATGAGACAGTGATATGAGACATCTTTTTAATTTTTTATTTGGTCTCACAACTAGTAGCAAATATTTATAATACCATTCTATGCCACTGAAATTTACTAGTGGTATTACCTATGTCATTGTGATGAAAAGATATGTATATTTCTCTCACACACACACTGTGAAATGAGTCATAGAAGAAGAAAGAATGAGACAGTTATGTGAGCAATGTTTCTCTTTTTTTTTTTCATGCATCACAGCTAGTTGCGCAAATATGTATACTTTCATTCTCATCCATTGAAATTTACAAGTGGCCTCACAACTAGTAACGAAGTGTACAATGTGATTCGAATCCACTGAAATTATGAGTGGTGCCACATGTGGCAATATAATGAGAAGAGAGTTATATTTCTCTCTCACACACACACTGTGAAATGAAGTAGAGAAGAAGAAAGAATGAGACTATGGAATTCCATTCAAATCCACTGAATTTTACTTGTGACATCACCTGGGGCAATATGATGATAAGAGAAGTATATTTCTCATGCACACACACTGTGACAATTAGAATGAAATGAGGCGGAGAAATGTAGGGTTGTTTTCTTTTTAAATGCTCTTACTCATGTATGTATTTTTGTTTGATATTATAGTAGTAAAATGGCTAAGGCCAAAGAGGTTGCAACAACTGCACTGTGGGATAAGGAAACAAAAATCATCTTTAATGACCTTTGCCTTATTGAAATTGATCTGTGAAATAGGCACACGACTTATTTCAAGATGGAAGGTGACAAAACATAATCAAGAAATTTAAGGAGAGTATAGGTCGAGAGTATGACTAATGAGGGCAACCAAGTTCCTCTCTTCTTTTCGGTGCATCGATTTATGAAATTCTTTAGGATGATCTTTTTTAGTGATATGCACATGCGACACGTAGGAGGTTGGTTTTATGTTGGTTAAAGGCAAACAAGAACACTTTTTCTTAGAAGGCCTATTGTCTTTTTATAGTGATTGATTCATTAGTTGGTATGCTGAGTTCTCTGAGAGCTAACTCTTGCAAAAAAATCTATAATTGATTACTTCTTTTAGAAATTTCAACTTCTGTTATGACTAATTGGCTATCTTTTTAATTATTCAGGAAAGATGAGTTCCATGATTTCAGGAACCTCTCGAAGAGTGTTTTTCCACTGCGGACTACAACTTTCTCTACAAACGTCATGTCGGGCACATAACTACGGGAGACAGCTCTACAACTGCCCACTGATCATTGCACAACTGTGTGGCTTCTTCCGGTGGGCAGACAATCCAATGGATTCCATTGACGACAGTGATCATTAATGGATGCAATCACTAGAGGGCAGCGTAGCACAGGACATACATCGTATGCATGTTAAGGACATTATAATCATTACATTAATTGTAATTTTAATAGTTTTTTACTTTAAAGTGAGATGTACATCTAAATTTTTGTGTTGTTCTGAAGTGAATTTCTGCTTATGAAGTATCAAATATATGACTGAGAATTCTGTTATAAATAATATTACTAAATAGGGGCAAAATTTTTGCTTCTAAAGTATCAAATATATGAATAGTCATCTTTATAAACAAACTGTTTCTGGGAACAGTTCACAACTTTTTGCAATTGAGTAGGAGGTGGGAGTTGGCGTCGTTTCGTGATCGAGAGCGTGAGAAATTGGAGTGGGAGCGGGAAATTATCGGGCTCCATCGCTAATAATCTCCCACTTAGAGACTGATACACAAGCTACAACATCTCCTTCCTCGAACTGATATCCTCCACTGGCGGTATCATCCTTTTCTTCAAAAGTGAATCATCCACCTCTGTAACTCAAAGTCTCTGTCTTCACTCCAGAATACCAACTGAAGTTGCGCAAAACTTTAGTTTCTTAAGAGTAGCACCGTTGGTCAACATATCAACAGGGTCCAAATAGCCTTGCACCTCTAAGCTATTCCTAGATTACTATTGTCTCTGCTTACAACTCCCACTACATGGGCAATATCCCGCCTCTGCTAAAAGCCTTTTTCAATAAGTATAGCCTTGTACCTTTTACTGTCATCAAGCTCAGTCTTTACACGGTACACCCACTTGTTCTCTAATTTCTTCTTCCCTAGTGAAAGTTTTGTTAGCTCCCACTTGCGCGAACTTTCATCTTACATGATTTCTTCATAGCTTTGTGGTTCTCCACCATCTGTTTGTGAAACAATAGGAATGGGTGCCTTGGACCCACTCTCCTCTTCGCTTCCTTCATCAACAGAACTATGAATTGCCAGCAATAGTGCATCCTGTACTTCTTCAGATACCTTGTTTGCGCTATCATTCTCCATATTCTTAGGAGTTCTACAGTTCCAATTTATGTGGCCAGCCTTGCCACAATTCCAGCAGGTTTTCTACTGACCAGACATTGATTTTGATCTCCCTCCATTTGAGTTATTGTTCTGTCATCTCCCTCTGAAATCAAAATTCAGTGTCGAACTCGAACCTGAGATCTCGCCAGAATTAGTCCTGCTTGCTTCCTCAGCCAAAATCAAATCACGAATATCATCACATTTCAGTTTAGAATTACCTGCAGAGCTGCTAACTGTCATCTTCATGACTTCCTAACTATTTGACAATGATGTCAACAATATCAATGCACAATATCAATGCACGTATCTCATCATCAAAATCAATTTCAACAGACGATAATTGATTTGTGATAGTATTAAAATTATTCAGGTGTTGAGCAACAACAACACCTTCCGTCATCTTTAAATTAAATAACTTTTTCATCATTTGCACATTGTAATTCGCCGATGACTTTTCATACATACCTGATAAGGCTACCATGAGATCTGCAGTCTTCCTCTCCTTGACGACATTGTGTGCAACGGACCTTGATAAGGTCAATCGAATAACCCTCAGAACCTGTCGATCTAATACATTCCATTCAGCCTCATTCATCCTTTCAGGTTTTTTCCCCAATAACAGAAGATAGATTTTCTTCCAATAGAGGTAATCCTTTATCTTTATCCTCCAATAACCAAAATCTATGTCATCAAATTTCTCGTTCCCTGAAACTTTCACTTCATCTACAGCCATCATTCTTCCTCAGATCCAAAACCACTTTCTGATACCAATTGTTGTGGTATGTAGAATAAAATAGAATGATTGACGATGAAGTGAAAAATAGAAACAAGAAAATTCACACCAGAAAACAACTGAACACACAGATTTACGTGGTTCGACAAATTCTCTACATCCACGAAATTGCAGAGGATTTTACTGCTTGAGGAATTTACACCAATCGATCGTCTCGACTTACAAAGAGAATCTCTCACTTCGTTGCTCTTTCTTCTTCTCTCTCTGTTCTTCTGTCTCTACGCCGAGATACACCGAAGAAGATAAACTTACAAGAGAAACAAAATCAATTTCTTTTCTGCCACAAGCCACTAAGAAGCCAAAGGAGAAGAGTCTTCTTCTTCTTTCTTCTTCCTTCTGCCGCAAGGAACTACTTCTTGCACTTCTCTTCCTCTATCCTAAAGATGCCCTTCCACTGTCCCGTGGAAGTCCGAAGAAGAACACAAAAATCGTGACTTCACAAACTGAAGGAGAGCCGTGCGATACCTTTTATCACGAACAAGAGAGGAACTGTCGCGACAGACGTGACTCTTCGTGAAACAATGAACTGTTCACGAGAACAGTTCGCGACCTTTCGCGATCGAGCGGGAGGCGGGAGTTGTCACAGTTTCGCGATCGGGAGCGGGATCTTGTAGCGGGAGCGGGAGAAATCAAAGCGGGAGCAAGAAATTATCGGGCTCCAGCGCTAACACTGCCACACAACTGTTTTCAATCAGCTGAAACAAACAGTCAGCCAGCTTCCTAGCAACAGCTTCCTGGGGCAGCTAAGCTACAACTGCCCCAAACAGACCCTTAATGGTTGCTTCATCTCAGTAAAACTGTAGGTTAAGCAATTTGTTGAACCTCTTCCGTATGAAAAATAAGAATATTTCATCATAATAGAAGTGGAACAGATGTTGGAAAAAGTTGACATATTCTCTTCTTTGAAGATTGTTTTATATGTTTTGTACATGAGTTTCCATAAGAACTTATCAAGAGAATTGACATTTGCTTCGCTATGCATATGTAAATAAATAAGAATTGTGAGGTATGTATGCAAAGTGATTGTGACATTTGATTTGTATATTGAACAAGTCAACAACAAATGCTTTTTTCTTATGTGGATGAAGAAGCATTTACATATGAGCGTATGTGTTTCAAATTAATGTGCAAGTCCATCAAAATATAATTGAAAATTTACTTTTTTTTCGCCTAAGATTTCATATTCACATTTATAACACTTCAGCATATATTCACATTTATAATAGATCAAGAAGCTCAAACAAATTTATGCTAGCTTTGTTACCATAGCACTGTCGACAATAAATGTGCTTTATTTTTTGTTATTTACTGAGCGGATTTACTCTTGCTTTTATTTTGTTGTAGATGTACTCGTGTGAGTCATCTGTAGAAATAGATTTAACTGTGGAACAAGATTTCAGGTATAAACTACTCTTTTGTGTTTTCTTTATCATTGGCCAATGAATTTATTATTTGGGGAACTTTGGTGTGCCTTCTACATATCAGCTACTGTGGAACGGAATTCTAACACTTCAAGCACCGCATAACTAAGGCCTTTCAAGTTCAGCATTGTCCTGCTTCAAATGTACACGGGAATAGCTCAATCTCTGCATTACCTTTTTTGTTTTGTAGCACATTGTTCAGATGTACTCGAGTTTAGATTTTCATGTAGAACTCTGCTTCTGCTTCCTTGCAGTTCTCAGGGTACTGCTCACCTGCAGAATTATGCTTTTTTCAGAACTCTGATTTTGTAGTTTTTTTTTTGTGTTGTATTTCGGTATTAATGATGTCGATGTAACAATTGCTAATTGGCAACATGAGGAATTCAATGGACATATTGGCTTCCGCATCGATGCTTGTTCTATTGTTAGATTTTCATTATAATATGGAATATAATTGTAAAATGTATTTTACTCTGTGGGGATGTGGCTTATAGTATAATGATGAAAAAGGCTAGCAGATCTTGTGGCGCCTAGAAATTTCTTGTTGTGTTCTGGGTTGATGCTGCTTCGATCTAGAATCCTTGATGCTGAATTGTTGATATGCGTTGTTCCTGACGATGTATGGTTGAACGAACCATGCTAATTCTGAATTCCTATGGTGATTCACTATAATGTTGTTCTGAGGGAACCATCCCTTGTTTTTGTATTCAGTTTGAATAAAATCTGCATCAGCTTTCCGAATGGTTGTGGTTTTGCTTGTTTTTCATAATTAAGGTGTGCTCCCTGATTGAAACCAAATGTCAATTGCTTTATTCAACCTGTTTTATATGAACAGAAGTTAGATATTTTTGGTCCTTTCAGTCATTTTAAATTATGTTTCAATTTTTACATTTATGCCACCTAACATATGCATGAAAATGCATGGAAGATTTGGGTGGTATTATTGTGAAGATTGAAGTTTAGGTATTAGATATATAAGAACATAAGAATTGTGCAGTTTCTATGTAAAATGCAAATACATTCCAAACTTATACATATACATTCATTTGATTTACATATCAATTGTAGATTACAAACTTATACATATACACTCCTCTGATTTAAAGACAATAAGATAATACAAGCTCTACTTGATTACAAATCATTCCAAAATGCTACAACGAATTCTCAAGTACATCACAATACATAGAACAACCACATATTATAGATAACATTAGAACATATTTCGGTTTACAATAGTTGATACTCGAGACTACTTGGACAATAAAAAGAAACCATGACTCCAATAACATCAGTGCTTTTTCAACATACTATAGTATAATCATCAAAACCAAAGCAGCATAAATACTAAGAAAAATATAGCAATTGTTACAAAGTGTAACGCAATTGATATTTTAAACAAGAACATCAAGTCACAATCATGCTCCTTCAACGTTAGGGCTGTTAATTTGGCTCGTTGTTCACGAACAGCTCATGTTCGGCTCGTTAAGTAGCTCGTGTTCGGCTCGTTCGTTAAGCCTAACGAGTCGAACACGAACAATTTATTTAGCTCGAAATGTAAACAAGCCAAACACGAACAAAAGTTTGTTCGCTTGTGCTCGGCTTGAATTGGCTCGAAAATAATTAAGAATATATAATTAAGTATATATATATAATATTCATAAAATTAAATATTAAAAATTTTAATCAATTAATTTTTTTAAAAAGAAATATTGTCATATTTTATAAAATCAAATTCAATTAATAATTATATATAACAAAATATTAATAATAATATATTAATATTAGTATTATATATTTATATAATAATATAATATAAGTTTAATAATTAAAATATTTTAACATTTATACTATCTAAATTCTAAAGAAAACCCTAAGTCCCCAACCCCCGCCTCCCCATTCCTATTTCCTCTCTCGAACTTTCTCGTCTCTCGGGTTCGGCTGCCACTCCCTCCCGTTTTTCTCTTGAAACCCTTTAGGCCGCAACGACTTAAGGTTTGTCGTCTCCGTTCATCTTCTAATATCGGCTTCTATTTCTCTTTGGATAGTCTGTGTCGGCTCGATTGCTCGGTATTCTTGCTTGGTCGCTCGTTTGGCTACCTAGGTGTTATTTTGGAGTATCTTCTCTCTAATATTTTATATTTATTTCGCCTCTATCTACATTTTTCTTAAATTTCTTTTTGATATATTTAGATTTTTTTTTGCGAAACCTAACTTCGTAGGGTTTTGGGCCTTTTGGCAGAACACCTATGTTGTCTCGTCTTTTTTTTTTATTCTTTGGATGAGATCTGATATAAGAATGGTGAGGAATTGTGAACTTGTTCGGCAGGATAGCTGTGCAGTCTAGCTGTGCAGTCTTGTCTGTTGCGTTTATATATATATATATATCTGTGTGTGTGTGTGTGTGTGTGTGTGTGTGTGTGTGTGTGTGTGTTTTTCGATGTACGAGATCTGATATAAGAATGGTGGGGAATGGTGAACTTATTCATAGTAGAGATATTATTGATGGTTTTGGCAGACATTCTATTGTTGAGATGAAATGCAGTTTGTAGGGTATCCATTCAAAATTTATATGGAAGATTTGTTTAACGTTTTACATGAAAATTTCTACAAGAATGACAATGGTTGCATTCAGTGGTAAGCATTTATCACTTTTGAGGCTCGAGTAAATTGTTATTTTCTTTATGGAATAGTTGTCATTTATAGCATATGTTAACCTTTTTATTTTATGTTCTTATCATTAATTTGTATATATATTTTTGTTTCAACAAGAATTAATAGAAGAGGAACAACTTCAAGTGACTTTGCCAAAGTAGATTGATAGAAGGTTCAAAAATATGTGTCTAACTAGATGTTGACACTTGACACTTCTTCTAGTAGAGTTTTGGGCATGTTGAACTTTATGCTTTGTTGATTTGATTACACTTTATGTTGAACTTTATGCTTATTGTGGGGTTTCATTTTGTTTTTTCACCTATGAAAGATGTTATTCTTTGCCATGGGTTCTTAGATTCAATTTTGAACTTTAGTGTATGTTAATTATGCTTGCTGTAGGCTTTCATTTATGCAGATTGAAGATAAAATTTTTCATTTTTTTTGTAAGATGACAATGTTGAACTTTTGATTTTTGTTATAAAACTTTAATTGTTAAGGTTAGCAGGCTGAAGATGTTTTTAGCGTATGAAACTTTATATATGTTTGCTGTAGGAGATGACAATTTTTAATTATTTTGGTTAGGAAATGCAATGTCTAGAATTTAGAAGACATTTTCTGTCATCAAAACTCAAGTCAAACTTTCTATATGGCGTTGACAATCTTTAAATTTTATGGTGCAATGAGGTTTATACCGATTGGATAGCTACAGGTAATTTAGTGTAGTAGTTCAACATGTCTACTATGTGGTCTTGTTTATAAATTTGGGTTGACATGAAGTGATTTCAAACTTTCTATCTTGTCTCACAAGCAAGGTTTGTCGCGAGTCATTCAGAAAAGGCTTGATGAACCGTACTTCTGTGGTTAGACTTTTGTTATGAAAATTTTGAAATTTGCAGTGTCATTAAATGCATGGCCTGCTCTATGTAAATTTAATGCGCTTCCAAAATTTATATGGTCATTCTCAGGTTATACTAATGTACATTGGTAAAATCTATTGCATTTTTTATAATACAAACTATTCATATAGTTTGTGGAGATAGCAATGTTAAATTATGTATGAGACTTTAATCATTGAATTGTGGAGATAACATATTAGACTTTAATCATTGAATTGTGGAGATGGCATATTAGACTTTAATCATTGAATTGTGGAGATGGTAATGCTAACTTTTGATTTTTATTGTAAGACTCTTAATTATTATGATTAGCATGCTGAAGATATTTTTAGCGTATGAGACTTTATATATGCTTGTTGTAGGCTCGTAAGTATCCGGTGTAAGACTCTTAATTCTTATTTCAATTAGACAGCGAATGTACAATTTATATAAAGGGTGCATGAAATCGCAAGTATGAAGTGTCATTAAATACATGGCTTGCTCTATGTAAATTTAATGTGCTTCCAAAATTTTATATGGGCATTCTCAGGTTAAAATAATGTACATTGGTAAAATCTATTACATTTTTTATAATACAAACTATTCATGTAATTTGTGGAGATAGCAATGTTGAATTGTGTAGGAGACTTTAATCATTGAATTGTAGAGATAGCATATTAGACTTTAATCATTGAATTGTGGAGATGGTAATGCTCTTTTGATTTTTGTTGTAAGACTGTTAATTATTATGGTTAGCAGACTAAAGATACTTTTAGCGTATGAGACTTTATATATGCTTGTTGTAGGCTCGCAAGTATCCGGTGTAAGACTCTTAATTCTTATTTCAATTAGACAGCGAATGTACAATTTATATAAAGGGTGCATGAAATCAGCATAGAGTTTCTTTCGGACCATAACTTAATCTTTTAAAATTATTCTTACTCTTAATTTTGGAAAACAACACAAGTTTGAAGCCATTGTAAAATAAGAATACAAAAAGTTGCCTAAAATGATTATTGTTACTCTTAATTTTGGAAGGAAACACAAGTTTGCAACCATTTTAAGATAATAATATAAAAAATATTTTAAGATGATTCCTCTTACTCTTAATTTTGAAAGACAACACAAGTTTGCAACCATTAAGATAAGAATATAAAATGCTACAGAAGGTTGGGATATATATGTTAATTAAGAGCAGAACAGATGATATGACTCTTGCTATTGGAGATGGTAATTTTGAAAATAATACTTTTTTAGAAAAATTCTTCTTTCTAGTCAGGTTTGGCATTGCAGGTGGAAAATTTGATTATTTGGCATTGCAGGTGGAACGTTGCTCTTAAACCTATAGTAGGTTTGGCATTGCTCTTAAAATTATCCAAGCTATCCTTGTTAAAATTTTGATCAGGATGTTCTTTGAGACTATTGTAACATTAATTTCTCATACTATTGAAAGGTTTAAAATGTGTTTTTTTATGCCCACAGCTATCGAAAATGGTTTTTGCAAGAATTTTGCGACAGGTGAATTCGTGACGGAGAAAATGGTTTATGCAATGGCTGTTGG
This sequence comes from Phalaenopsis equestris, assembly GCF_001263595.1. Taxonomy (NCBI): domain Eukaryota; kingdom Viridiplantae; phylum Streptophyta; class Magnoliopsida; order Asparagales; family Orchidaceae; genus Phalaenopsis; species Phalaenopsis equestris. Next base: position 339,807 of record NW_018164930.1, read on the forward strand.
CATTTACATACATACCACCTAATTACAGAATCAGCTTAAGCTTTTTGGCTTTCTTGGGTGGGGCATTTACATACATGACCCAGTTTTCATGTATTTACTTATCTAATACCTGAAGTATATTTTTTTACATATATGTAAAAATTAAAGTTTAGGAGTTAGATATGCTAATACATAGGAATTTAGTGGTATGTTTGTAAATCTTCCTTTTTTTTTTCCTGTTCTCTGAATATTGCTTCTTGTTTTAACTATTGCATTCGAGGTTGGAAGGGCTGGCATAGTACTAACAGAAGAGCAAATGATAAAGCTTTGTATTGCTCAGGCGTTGGACATACTCATGCTTGGTACACCTTTTCATGAATAAGTTTAAAGCACCAATGTGCTATATATGTATCTTTCATGTCATGGGTAACGAATTCCTCTTTTTTTGCCTGAGATAAGAGTGACACAAATTTTAATTTACATAATCGTTACCAGGACACCCATCAAGAATCATAAATATGCTGCAACTTTTCAAATTGAAAAGGATTCATCTGATAATCATTTTCTCAGGAGCATGGGTACTGTGCAGATTTTACAAGACTTTAAACAGCATTTACATACATACCACCTAATGCAGATTTTCTTTAGCTATATGTTTATGTTTCTACTCAGCATCATGGTACAAGACTTTAAATTTTGTTACTTGGTAACTTCTCAATATTTTAAATATGTTTCTGATTTTTGCTTCCAGTTTAAAAATATTGAAGATTTTCAGAAGGAATTCAAAGATATGAATCAAAAGGAGCAAATTGGTAGGCTTCATAAGGTACTTGAGCCACACCTCCTTCGACGGAGCTTCTTTACCTTGCTATGCTATTTTTTTTGTTTCATTTCATTTGTTGATGTCCCTTGAAAATATAATTTATACTTAATCGCTCATATGTTATTCCCATGTTTTTATATTAGCATATAATCACTACATATATTATGGTGCTAATTAAAGTGGGCTTGAATACAATCTTATTGTTTTATCAGTCTCAAGCGTCGTTGTTTATCTTTCTTTTTATGCTTCTTTTAAGCCTTCTAGCGAAACACATTAAGTGTTTTCCTATTGACGAACATTGCAAGAGTAACTAAATTTCAGTTAGTATAGTCGTTTTGTTTTGTTTTCGGTGAGCTTCTTCTTATTTTTTCCCTTTGCTTAGTAACATTTGAAATTTAAATAGCAAATAACTTATGGCCTAATTTCAACTCTTTCTGAAACCTTTTTACAGGAATCGGCGAAACCTCTTGCTCCATTTCAGGTCATCGGAAGAATTCTCGACTGCAGATCCTCCGTTTTCGAACCTCCCCCATCAACATTTGATCGTCAATCATAAAGATCGAAGAATTAAGTCAAAACTGTAGTTTAAATTCAATGTATATTTTTATTTTTTTAGGTTTATGTAGAGCATAAGAATATGCATTAAATGTAAATTTTATTGAGATCTTCAATACAATTGTTTTTTAGATTTTGATTTTTATTTGAGATTTTATTTATATTTTTTGTCCTCTTTTTTAGTTTGTAAAGTATAAAATTTGTAATAAATTGTTTCTTATTTTGTCAATTTTTTGAAAATAATATTAATATTCTTATTGTGTCAAATTTTGTATTCAGTTTGCTCTTGTAAATTTTTTTTGCCTAATCAATTTTTTTAGATATAAAATGTTCTGAACTATTGTATAAAATTTGCTCTTGAAAAAATTTTATATAAAATTATTAATTAATTTTCTTAAAATAATAATTAATATAATAATTTTATATTATAACGAGCCAATTTCGAGCCGACCACGAACAAGAAAATAATATTCGAGCCGAACACGAACACACTGTTCACGAGCTATTTCGAACACGAGTCAATTTCGAACACGACGCCAATTTTGAACGAGCCGAACACGAGCCCAACCTGAGCTCGCTTCGTTTACAACCCTATTCCGAATACATTAAAGCCCTCTTCAACGTACTCATCCAAAATCTTTAAACTAAGCTAATTAAAAGGCTTCACAGATCAAAATGGAAAAAAAAAAGCCACAAGATCCGATCCTTGGCAGTTAGCATGGAGCTCATATAACCAGCTACTCCTCACAAGTTATCTTAAAAGATTACAATTTTATCAGCTTTCAAAGTCCACATATTTACCCCAATGGCATAATTTCTTACAATTATTGATAATTTACACTGAGATATATGCCATAACTATTCATCTTCTTCACATTTCTAAACTTATGTGCTAACTATGACAAGATCATAAGCAGCAACAAAATAAACTAACTATGAATGAAATCCTGCACCTGAAGGAAAAATCCAATGCAAAATACCAAACAAACAAACTTAAAACAGATTTTTGACAAAATACAAAAAAATTTCCTTTGATCCGGGAAGCCCTGCCGCTATCGATGGAAGAAATCTAACCTGTGTGAAGAATGAAAAGAGGACGCCCTGCCCTAATCGGAAGCACGCAGAGAGGAAGCATGCTATATGTTTCGGGACCGAAGAGACTGAGACGGAGAGAATGGGAAGAAAAAGGGCGGGCACTCGGCACAGAGTATTGAGAGAGGCGGATTGAAATGAGAGGGATTCACGCCTAAACCGGAACGATGAGAATGAAACGTAGGCGTGACAGAGTAGGGTTGTCAAAGTGGAAAAAACTTGCCCACCTAAGATGCACGCATCGGTGCGATATCCAATCAGAAGACCCCACATAATATTCGGCGGGCCCACTGCATTAAATAAATATAATAAATAGAAATAAATCCGCGTGTGACACATTACCCGGCCCGTGGTGTAACTCGTTTGTACCCTGATCTGTAACTCCGATATACCATTTTTATATCTCCCGCGATCAGCCTGCAGTAATGCGATTGTAACCGGGATATACTAGTCATGTACCTTCCACGGCACAGGTCCATGTAATGCGCTTGTAACCGGAGTATACCCAAGCTATACCTTCCGCGGTACAAGGTCATGTAACGCACTTGTAACCATGATATACCCCAGATATACCTTCCGCGGTAAAGAAGTATGTAACGCGACAATAATTTTTTTATAACCTGGTTGTAACCTTCCCGTTATACCCCTGGTGTAACCTGCCTGAACTTCGATTTAACGTCGTCGCCGCGGAAGTAGCTTTATACTATCGCTGTAACTCGATTATAACCGCCACATAACAGACTCAGCCTGTATAGTGGAACAACACTTGTAACCGCATAGATTAGAGATTGTACCCATGTTGTAACTGGTAACTGTCGGAGGATTATGCCCCTTCAGTTGCAACCGCGCGTGTACCCTTAATGTAACTACTTTGTACATGATTTAAATTGATGTGCGCGAAGCATGGTATTTAAGCAGCTAGGTTTACTGTTTCATTGTTCTCTGACCATTTTCTCCTGTAGCGGCAGCTTCGGGCTTTTTGACCTCTTGAACTTGAAGATGGAGTACGACTGCAGAGAGTGCCAGTTTATGTTCGACGCAGTGCATGACGCAAAAAGAGAAGATGGAAGTTATCCGGACAGGACAGAAAAGTGGAACTTAAAATGGAGGCATGTTCGGAGATGTGTTGTTATAATAATTAGTTTAGGATTTTCTTTTATGTTCTTTGCTGTTAAGGTTTTCTTATATTTAGGATTTATATGTTTTTTGTATGTATGTTGTGTTATGTTTCTTCTGTTTTTTGTATGTTTTCTTATAACTAGTTAATGGTTTTCTTAAATGGAGGCATGCTTGCATAGTTGCATGGTATTATGTGTAATAAAAACAGTGAAGTAAACATTGGAGTAATTAATATATCTTTCATTAAATTCAAGTTCTTAGAGGTATATGATTTTAGGTTAGTTGAAGATTTTTTATTTTGAGGTGTCATTATGAAGTTTAGGGATGTTTTTTGAGCTTTCTATTGAGTCTAACATTTTATTCTATCTATTGCTTGGAGAGCAATGCTAGTTGTACCGAGCAAAGAAGAAACATATTACTCGAAACGTTGGTCCACAATGAGAAAGAAGCTTATGAAGTATATTGTGCTTACACTCATCATATTGGATTCAGTGTTCGTAAGGATCATGCTACGTTTTGGACTAATTCTAGAAATATCAAGACGAAAGACTTCGTATGTGGAAATGCAAGTTTTTAGAAATAGCTCAAGATTACAAAAACTGTTAAATATAGAAGAGCAGAAACAAGAACTGGTTGTCCTGCAATGATCCGATACGGAGTTGATGAGGAAAGCAATTGGACAGTTAAAAAATTAATTGAATCAAATTGAATCACATAACCACTCCACATAACCACTCACTAGCGAACCCCGGTGACAAACAAATGTTGCGTTCCAGCAGAAAGATAAGTGAAGTAAATGCAGATGTGCTTAGATCCATGACATAATTTGGGATTAGACCAAAAGACGCTTTTAACTTCCTAGCCCAAGAAGTTGGGGGTGTAGAGAACCTGGAATGCACAAAGACTGATGCTTTCAATTTCATTCAGAGGGAGAGGAGATGTAGAATTGAAAATCGTGATGCGAATGCTTTATTGCAGTTGTTTGTAGAGAGACGTGCCAAGGATAACATGTTTGAATGGGATTTTGAAGCCGATGTGAGCGGCAGGTTGATGAGTTTTTTTTGGAGCGACGGGACATCCAGGCTTGATTATGACTGCTTTGGGACTGCTTTTATATTTGACAAGAACTATAGGTTAAATAAATATAACCTATGTTGTGCTCCTATTGTTGGTGTTAACCCTATTTGTTGTGCTCCTATTGTTGGTGATAACCACAATTGTCAGAATGTTTTATTTGGAGTCGGATTCTTGTCGGAAAGGACGACATACTCATTCAAATGGCTTTTTAAAACCTTCATTCGTATCATGGGTGATAATCATCCAATAACAATCTACAGTGATCAAGATCAGGCTATGGCTAGAGCAATAGCAGAAATTTTGCCAAATACACGATATAGATTATGTCAGTGGCACATATACAAGAAATTGCCTACAAAGGTTCATTGCGGCGTGCGAAATAGGATTGTCAATAATCTTTTTTATAAATGCTTGAGCAAATGCGAGTCTGAAGAAGAATTTGATGATACATGGAGGGTGACGATTAAGACAGGTAATCTCCAAGACAATATTTGGTTAGATGAGATATACAAGATTAGAAATAAGTGGTCTACAGCTTTTAATAAGGATGTATTTGGAATGAGAATTTTATCGACATAGAAGAGCAAGTCAACTAATAACATATATCATAGTGTCTCAAAACCTACAAGTTCTATTGAAAATTATTTCTTGGGCATTAAAAATGTAATGAGAATATGGAGGCGAAATGAAAAGGACGAGGATTTCAAATGTGATCAATCTATGTTTACTCCTGTCGCGAAGAGCAGCCCAATACTGAGGCAGGCAGCTGCATTTTACTCAAGGAAGCTATTTTACTCGCATTTTACTCAAGGAAGCTGTACACAATATTTTAGGAAGAATTTATGCATGGGTCTTGTGGTCTTCAATTACATGCCTCTACAAACAATGAGAATGAGTTTTTTGAGTTTTTCATTAAGAATAAGAATTTGGATGATCATATGTTCAACACTACTTGGGTTGTTCACTTCGACAGTTCGAGTTTGGATATAAAGTGCAGCTGTAGGAAGTTCAAAATGATGGGGCTCCTATGTTCACTTTCTCTTAGAGTCCTAAACTTTCTACATATTAAGAAGATACCTGTTAAATATTTATTATTGAGATGGTCTGAAAATGCAAAGAAAATGGAAAATGCAAAAAGAGATGTGTATAATAGTTCTGGGTACATGCATCTGCAACAGTCACAATCCTCGCATGATATTAAAGGCGACCTATTTTTCTAAGCACACATGCAGAAAGCAGCTTATCAGTGCACCTAAAAAGCAAAGGGCAATACAGAAGCTGAGCAGCGCATGAGGGAGTCAATGAAGAAACTGTCATTGGATATCTATGACATACTGGTTAGTAAAGGTTCTTAAGGTAGGAGCGAACAAAACAAAAATAAAAAGCCTGTCCACAATGAATCAAATCTGAATGATCCTGCCAAAATGCGGTCGAAAGGTATATCTAACGCGAGACTAAAATGATACTGGTAGAAAAACAAAAGATCCAAAGGTATATTAAAAAATTCTAACCATTTTTCTTATGTTTCAACAGACCATTAATTTTCAGCCATAAATATTGTACCATAAATATTAATTTTCAGCCATAAATATTGTATACATAGGAAAACAAAAAAAATTTTCAACAACCAAAGAACCAGAATCATCAGAGTGTCATCCACCCATGTGCTTACTTCCTGATTTACTAACACATGTTCAAATTTAATGGTGATTTGTTCGATTTTATATGTTGTTTGGGGTGGTTTCAAGTTTTCTCTAATACATTGTTATCCATTGCAGAATTCCTTTGCTCCACGGAATAGAGAATCCTTTACTGCCATGATGACGGAGTCGATCGATGCGACAACAATGCCTCCATAATGCCTCCATGGAGTGAATTTGGAGTGAATTTCTGTAAAAGATGTGGGCATCATAGCTGTATAAGAATTTTATCTTAAGCAAATCATAGCTGCAGAAGAATTTTATGTTGTGCATATAAGTGAATGTTATGATTTCTTTCTTTTATAGAGATTTGAAGGAAGATGTCTGTATGATTTAGCTTAAATATTTATTATACCAGGAAAACAAGCTCAGTTATATGTGGTTAATAAAAGCTTTTAAGGTTGGAAATAAGTCTTTAACCAATGACATTAAAAGTTTGATGATTTTATGTAAAAGATTGAATTTTATAAATGAACTATTGATCAATTCTGCTTTGTGAAGTCAATAAAAAGAAATGTATCAATTTAGATGTCATCAATTTAAGAAATGTATCAATTTAGATGTCATTGTTTTACATAATTAACAATGAAATTTAATAATCTATCGGATGTCATTGTTAATTTAGATACAATTTAGATGTTACTCTATATGGAATTTAGATGTCTTGCTTGTAACAATGTAATTTTAAAATATACCATTAAATTTCTTATAAAGTAATTTAGATGCTAGCTGATACAGTCCTTTAAAATCTGGAAATGATCGTTGTCGACAAGCTGGAAATGCCCACAATTATAAAGCCCTTGATATTTTTATTAATTTGAATGAAGCCCTTTTGAATATCGTCCGACTCAGCTTCTCTTGCATACATCTTTTAAAGGACGTATGCAATATATGTATATATATACATTTTTACGTTAGCAAATCCTGTATACATTTTCAGCTTCATTCAAATTAATAATGTAGCTTGGCCATCATTTTTACGTTAACAATAAACTAAAAAATTCTGTATACATTTTTACGACCACAATGGTAATGAGTTTCCAAGCTACCGTGAAACTTCGATTCAGAATTTTTACGTTAGCAAATCCTGTATATATACATTTTTACGTTATCTTGATAGAAAAGATGGCTTTACATGCTCAGATATCTGTCTGCTCACATACAACTTTATTATTCAAGATTTTCTAGTTGCATACAATCACATTGTACTTTCATGGATTGTATGTAACTAAACTTCACTACTATATTGTCTCACTTTTTAAGGAGACGAAAGAATAGAGTTTTATTTAATCTACCTTCCCCCACTCATGCACAGGATTTGCTTGCAGACAAGTTTAGTCATAGATAAGATCGTTTGATAAAAGTGGGAAAGAAAACTTAGTTACGTCTGTACTTTTGAATATCGTCTGTCATAACATTTCAATTACATCAGACTTATAATACATTGTTAGTAAAAGATATAGTACATTGTTAGAAAAAGAAATCTAAAACTGTCCATCAGCAACGAGCTTTCTAAAACTATCCATCAGTGTATATAATCAGCCCCGCTGCTCCCCCAACAATAAATCTAAAGTCCCGCAACATGCGTCCTTTAAACTCTGCTTTTGTTCCTGCACAAATCAAGAAATTAGAATTGATCCTCACCTAAAATTTATAACTGCTATAATTTTAAAAAAATAGTTCAACAAAAAATTTCTGATATATCCTTTCTTTAAGTCCAAAGGCTGACTTTTGAAGCAGAACTCAACAGGTTATGTCAACGCCAATTCACAATCTCTCTTCTGGCATAGTTCTCAAAATCATAGCCACGTAGCACATGTGATTACAGGAAACAATGGAAATCAGCGAAAGCTACAGAATCTCAAAATGGAAGGTATTAAAAGCATGCTTCTCCAGGGAAGTGTTACTATTAAAAAGGAACTACCAAGTGCATGTATTTAAGAGCGAACAAATAATGATATTGCCTTTGGTGAAAGCTGGATCTGCATTATAAACAAAGAAAACTATGTCATTCCTTAATAACTTTAGCAAAAAATGATGATTTCTTGGGTGACTAAAGGGTTACATAGTAATAGACATAAACCTTTGATCATGTTCTTGACAAAGCAAATTTGCATATCTCATATCCCATTTCAGCTCTAAACAGTGGCATAGACTTCTGTCATTCCAAGCCTTCTTTCCAATCAGCTTTATTCTCTTGCACTATCACTTTCATATAATTACATACAAATATTCCACAGTCAAAACTATTGCTCTATACTGGTATGCCCCTGACCATATGTATCGACCATTTACTCATATCAAATTGGAAAGCTTGGCCAGCATCATTCCAAAAATGTTTAATCTACACAATTATTTGAAGATAAGTATGAGTCGTAAAATCAACTTAGTAGAATATATAATTACTTACAATGGCATCGGTGATATTCATATGCGTTCTGTTTGGTAAGGAGTCATAAAATCTTCATCTACGCTCCTTTATTGCCCCAACTAGTAATGTCCAATGCTAATTATTTATTATTGGAAGTAAAATCAACTCAGTGTTTGCAGCAGTTGCGGTTGTAATGTGTTCTACAAATCCTTTAACATTTCCAACTTTATACAGCTGTATAAAAGGAGAGACATATCACATAAGAATAAGGTTAGTGTGTTAGATGTATTAAGGTACATCATAGGTGAAAGGTATGCAAAAATTTACCCAATGACATGGAGAGACATATAAGTAAGATTTATATAAATGTGGTGCTTGACATCTTTTAGCTTCCATCAACATTGCAAAACAATCGACCTGTTCCTTTCCTAACTAACCCTCCTTGAGGAGTTCATCTAAATAACATCGTGTTAACGACACATGTCCCATATTAATAACTAAATCACCTCTGCATTTCAAATATATGAATGTTTCGTCAAATCTATAGGAAAGTAGGACATATAAAGCAATTTAAAAACATAGCACACTGACAAGTAGGTGAATTTGCTACAACAAAGGTCGATTCCTTCCCGCATATAATCCGGAATTTGTTCTCTAGCAGGAAAATCAAGCACAAGTGGTGCTGGACAAACCTATGAAATAAGAAAATAATATTGTATAGTTTAAATATTAAATTTCTTTATAGAAACTAATAAAGAAAACAATGTATACCTTATGAGGATCATTTTTATCAACATAATGTGTTTCCACATGTTCCTGATCCTCCTCTTTCTCCTCCAATTTCTGTCTCCTCCTTATTATCTGCAATTGGTTGATTAACAATAATATCATCGTTTATAGTAGGCTCTAAAGCTATTGATTCCCCCTTATTTACATCCTCAGCCTCTTCTTTAATAGACGACGAATGATGTGATTGGTCTGCTTCACCCTTATTCACACCTCCAACCTATTAATTAATAAATGATGTTAATTATATTAGTAAAAGAAGATTTGAATTTGATCATGAGTTTTAAATGTATGTACCTCTTCAGCCTCCTCAGTAATTGTCTGTGCTTGTTTATTTTTCTTTTTTTGTTCAAATACCATGTAGGGAGAACTGAGTTGTCGTTCCCTTCTATCATCTCTGACTTTAATCCTTCAAATTAAGCTACCTAGTGGGGACGTTGTGGCCCGTTTCAATGGTAATTCCCCACCAGGTTGTTTTATTACTTTATGTAAACAAACAACTTCAGCTTTTATTTCTATAATTGTATTCTCTATATTTGTAAGATGATTGTCAACTTTGCTTTTGAAGTCTATGAACAATTTATGATGATCTCTAAGCAATGCATGTATTTCTTGGAGGCCAATAATAAGAGGGTTGGTATCTATATATGTGTGAGCATGTGTTAGTTCTGGACTATTGCGATAAGGAACTATATCAGAAAAATGAATGTGGGAGATTATGGTCGGGATTGAGTCTCCCGTTGTGGGAGATGCTTTTTGGGGTTGGATGGTTCTTCAGGAGCTGGGGCAAGTAATTGATGTTCGCTGTCTTTTATTTCAATGAAATAATCATAAACCTGCAAGCCAATAAATAGACAAACACAATAAAGTTATAACGAAATTATAATAAGACTGTATATGGAATAAATAAATAACCAACTCACCTCGGTGACTGTCAACCTCTTACAAAATTTCACTTTACATTAATTGGCCACCTCAGTATTCTTGGCCTAATCTCAGGCACTGCTGGGATGACTAATGAGGTTTGCTCATAAAACCACAGCTGCATGAAACATGATACAATAATTTACTGCAATTAATTAATAAATGATGTTAATTATATTAATATTAATTTTCATGACTTATATGAATAATACAAACTGTTAGAAGGAATACAAAACCAGTAATGTATCCCAACAGCTGATCTTTCTTTATTTTCATGGCATAGATATTGAGTTGTTCGGTCAGAAAATTACATACAGTTGCTGACCAGTTATAAGCTGTAAATGACTCAACATCATCACAAATACACGACAACTCTTTTGAGATTCCGAAGTTAATTGAGGGAAAAAGTAAATTTGACATTAAAAACTTTATTAATAATTGTAAAAGGGTATTTGAGGACTCCCCTGGTGAATAGTTTAGTAGTGCGGTCTTTACTTGTCGCTCATCCATACTACCAGGCAGGGCATTACTCCAGTATGTAGGAAAACCTCTATTTGGCATTTCAATCAGGAGTGCAACCTCGTCAGCATAAAATTTTAGCTCTTTTCCTCCGAGGTGGAATGTCATTCGATCAATATTCCAACAATTTATTATGTGCATTGTCAGAATATGATCTTGAGGGTGCGGCGGGAGTTCAAAAAACTGAGCTAAATTCAGTGCTTCCAATTTACTCTATGTTTCCTCGTCCACTAATGGTCGAACCTTATCGAGGACTTCTCATACTCTAGATGGATGACACCTGCTGTTCATTGATTTTGCGCTAAATAACCTACAATAATACATCATAATGGGTTAATATCAAATGATGATAAAAAGGATGAATTTAAAAATTAAACCTAAAATATAACCACCAAGCTTTACAGATTCGAAATGAAACCCTAAAAATTACCTAGATTCAATATCTTTCTTCTTTTTTGACTTATTCTTCTCCTTACGGCCGCCTTTGACCATTTGCGGTGCCTCCTCGCATTCGGGTTTCTTAGCCTCTCCCAACTCCGCGACATTGGTCTCTACAAAATTAGTCTTTGTGGTCTCGGAGCTTACCTCTTCCATTTTACTGTTCCTTTGCCTAAGCCATCCACACTCTACTGCGAAAGGAAGACGACGATGGAAAACCCTAGCACACGCAAGTGCCTGTTTTCGAAAATGAAGAGTGACTGTATAGGTTTCTACCTTTTACCAAGGTTATAAAACTCAATTTATTGAGGTTATTTATTGAGGTTATAAGAAATTTATTGAGGTTATAAGAAGTTTGCAATTTGTAATTAAGAGGTTACAAGACGATTATAACCGTGTTTCAACGTTATATGGAGGTTTCAGGCAGGTTACATTCGCGGTATAACGGGAAGGTTACAACCAAGTTACAAAAAAAATTACTGTCGCGTTACATATTTCTTTACCGCGGAAGGTATATCTAGGGTATATCACGGTTACAAGCGCGTTACATGACCTTGTACTGCGGAAGGTATAGCTTGGGTATACTCCGGTTACAAGCGCATTACATGGACCTGTACTGCGGAAGGTACATGGCTAGTATATCCAGGTTACAATCGTGTTACTGTAGGCCGACCGCGGGAGATATAAGAAGGGTATATCGGAGTTACAGATCAAGGTCAAGGTACAAATAGGTACAAATGAGTTACACCAAGGGCCGGGTAACGGGTCACGCGCGGATTTATTTTGATTTATTATATTTATTTAATGCAGTGGGCTCGCCAAAAATTATGTGGCGTTTTTTTATTGTATATCTCACGCATCGCTGCGTGCGTCTTACGTAGGATAATTTTTTCTGTCAAAGTGGGAAAATATTTGCCTACATAAGATGTACGCAGCGCTGCGTACGTCCAGGGGTTATTCAGAGGGTACAGGGGGGTTATATCGGGACAGGGGGGTTATATCGGGATTATACCCCTCTGTAATACCCATGTAACCTCTTTGTAAACTACTTGTACCTACAAATGAGTTTCGTACTTCTGTAGTTTCATTGGTACAAATAAGTGACACGGAGGTTACAAGGGAGTTACACGGAGGGTACAAGGGAGTTACATAGATGTTACAAGAGAGTTACACGGAGGTTACAGGGGGGTATAACCCAGATATAACCCCTCTGTATCCCCTGAATAACCCCTAACATACGCAGCGCTGCGTACGTCTTATGTACGTAAAAAGAGCTCGTCGTTCGCACATAGCAAAGTGGCTCATTTTTAAGAAGCTCGTGTTCGGCTCCTTCGTTAAGTTAACGGGCCGAACACGAACAACAAGAATAAATATTTGTTCGTTTGGGTTCCACTTGTTTTGGCTTGAAATAGTACTAATCAATTATATATATTGTTGACCTCACTTTTGGTTGAGGT
>NW_018164930.1:352746-376562 GCF_001263595.1 Phalaenopsis equestris
CCACACCAAAAATAGTGCCGACATATATATATATTTGATAAGTAGTATTTTTTTAAAATTTAGTTGACTACAAGACTACAAAGATTTATAATCAATTAAGTATTAATGAAGAAAATAGAATAAAAACTATTAAATTAGATTCAAATGATGTTTTAAATCTTGACCCAATCCTTAACATCTGATGGCTACGTGATTAGGGTCGTCAAAACGACTATTTATTCGTGAATGACTCATGTTCGACTTGCTAAGAAAATGAGCCGAACATAAAACATATTTTTTGAGTTCAAAATATAAACGAGCCGAACACGAGCTGAGTCTGAACTCGCTCGTATTCAGCTGGTTTACACCCCTGTGAGACAGCCCTTCGGGCATAAATAAAAAGTTTCGTGACCTGAACTTATGAATTAACACTGTTTCGTGGCCCACTTGTTTAAAAAACCCTTTTTTTGTTTATTTAAGGATTAGAATTTCTCTCAAAGTGATGAAACAAGCAATACACACCGTCTAGGTAGGGAATGTAACAAAATGTAAGAGAAAACTAAATATACTAAATACTTAATTTAACCGGACTATTTTAAAATACAGCTCATTCGGAATCGGTGGCTTACGATCTCCATCCCTAACCACTCCAGCGTCATTTTCATATCTATTTTGGGAAACAAATGACAGACCAAGCCTCCGATTCCCACCGCACTTCAATTCATCCTTTCCGCCAAACTGGGTTTTTTTATTCCTTTTTCAACCAAATTAAACTTCGTAGGAGTAGGGAGAATAATAAATATGCAGAACATAAGACCGAGAAATCAAAACGAAGAAGAAGATGAGGAGATGAACTCCTTTGAAGCGAAAAAGTAAAGCAGCTCCAACAAAACGCGAACCAGAAAAAAAAAAATGTGAGATGAGACAGAAGGGACCGGCGGAATGCCCCTTCGACTTGATCGTAGCCACCCTCGTCGCCGGCGAGCTAACCTTCTCTCTCGCTTCCGCAGCCATTGTTCTCTATTTTCAATTTCGCGCCTCTGGCTCTTGTCGCTTCCGCCGCCTCATTGGCCTCAACTCCTTGTGGCCCGTTCGCCTCCTTCTCATCTTCCTCGCCTCCCTCCTTTCGCTCTTCGAACTCCTCCGCCTACCACTCCTACGCCACCACTTCCCATCCCCTGTTTCTCCCCGTCTATGCGCAGCCCACTCCGTCCTCTCCCCATCCCTCGCCGAGCCCGCCTTTTTCTCCACTCTCCTCTTTCTCCTCCGCGCCTCAACAAATCTCCACAAACCCTCAAACTTACCCGCCCCATCCTCTACCGTAGCATCCTTCTCCCTTCTCTCAGCCACCGCTTTCGCCGTCGCAGCCTCCCTCCCCTTCATTTTTCTTCACACCCTCTTCCTCTCCCTTCCTAAATCAATCCTCCTTCGTCTAGGCCTCCCTCCCTTTTTCCTCGGTCACGCCGCCGATGCCTTCTCCGCACGCCGCGCACGCGCCCTCCGTTGCAACCCATGCGGCGTGTCACTTTTCTCCACCGTGCTCCTCGCTGCCCTCGCGGCCGTCTACGTTCCCCTCTTCATCTCCGCCATCTGGAGTGCCGTTGCCATTGTCATAAACAAGCGCCTCAGAATTCGCCTTTACGCCCTCTCTGCCACAGTAACAGCCGCGCTCTCCGTCCAGATTGTTGCGCGTGCCCTTGCCGCGCTTTGGGTCCCAGCGTCCGCTGTAAGCCAGGTACTCAACCTCGTCTCTTTTGTCGCATTGCTCGTCGGAGTCGTTGCTGGTGAAGCCATCCTCGTCGTACAGCCCATCGTTGACTCGCTCGTCGTCGTAGATGCCGACAAACGCCTGCGTTCCCGCGGCGATCAAGGGAGGGATGGCGGTGGCGGCGTCTAGGGAGGTTAGATGATTTATCGGCTGTAAAAATGCTTTTTCAACTCTACAAGAACTTCAAAAAAATCAACGCAATCGGTCCGGCGTTATTTAAAAGTTTTTTTAGGTAGTATGTTTAGTTGTTGCCTTTTTAAATTTTAATGGGAGCCATGATGGAAGGTAAGCCACGATCAGGTTAAATATAAAAAAAAGATGAAATGATACTACAATGATTAATTCCTTTGAAATTCGAAGTATTTTTAATTTGATCGTAGTATAGAAAAGCTAATAGGCTAGAAAAGCTAATAGGCTCTCTATATTTTTTTATTTTTGAAGAAAAATCAAAATGTTATATTTTATTACCAAAATTTGATGAGAATATTCATTAAAATATGCTTGTCCTTCACGAGAATGCAAGTTTTTTTTTTTTCTTCACATAAAATGAGTGTTGTACATCAAAAGTACAATTATGTAAATAACAAGGAAAATCAAAGCGCCTCACTTATGAACACCAAATGACAGTGTAATGAGATAATCAAAAGAAAGAAATGTCAAGCATCACATCCTTCAGTCGGAACTGTGACGTCTAATCAGAGAGAGTTGTTCATGGCCAATTCCCTCGACCGATTCTAGAATTCTGAACAAAGATGGTAAAATGGCACCCAATGGAGTTCTTTTCTTATCATATGATAAAGTCCCTTGTCCAAGGAGAACTACCCGTTAGATTATTGGGATACACCCTCTGCCTGACTGTCCAAGTTCACCCCAACGAAAGAAGAGCCTCTACTCATGAATCGATTGAGAGGGTTGACTAATGACCTCTTAGTCGGCCGAAAGTATGCATGCCGACCAAAGGTTTTCAGTTGCAGAATGACAAGATTAATGGGTCATTAAATGCCCCCTCGTCAAGCACTTATGAGCACGAAACAGTGTCAATGTCACTTATGAATATAAAAGGGTCTTAGAGTCGTTTAAAAATATGACAAGGTATAATAATGACTTGTAACATCGATATTAAAATGAAGATAAACATGTAATTTTATTAGATACTTGCGGAACCTATAAAAAGGGGGTCATTTCTTCAATAAAGAATTATTGAATTTACTTTCTCGAAGCTTGTGCTACTTTGCACACTATTTCCTCTCTCAATCTCTCTTTTTTTTTCTCCTCTCATCCGTCGAATGTTCTATATCTTGGGTGTGATCCATTCATTTTATTTAGTTTCAACATCCTAAAAGGTGCAGTTAGCATGACATCATGCCATTAGCAAAAAGACTAGTACACTATGGAGAAGCAACTCATATGGAAGATACTACAATATGGAATATGTAAGGGAATTCATGCAACAACAAATTCGACAACTTAGAGATCGAATGGTGGGTCACATGGCAAAATTGACCCACATGCTACTCGAGCAAGGGAACAAAACCCTTGAGGATAACCTAAACCCCAAGACCATCGAGCTGGTCAATGGGCAAAAAGGATAGAAAAAGCCTGATATAAGGATAGTGTTGAGTCTATGCTGAGGGTCATACGATGATTTAAGCAAATGGGGGTCTACCGTTAGCTGAAGAATGTGTTCTCCCAGTAGATCTCTGATGTTAAGCCACTAGAGGATATTAAAAATCCATCTTTGGAATCCTATAATGATCGGATTGATCTAGCCAACCATATCACTTCCTTTGAGTTGCTGAGCCTCCTTAAAATCTTTAATGCACTAAAGTGTCAGTTTTTTTGCACCATGTCAAGATATTAAACTCACAAGTGATTTAATGGCCTCTCAATAGGAGCAATCACCTCTATCGATGATTTCAAGAAGATGTTCACGACACAGTTCTTCAAAGCCTAGAAGCCCCATAAGAACTCACAAGCACTGTGACATGTCAAGCAAATGTTGTATAAGAACCTTCATTCGTATGTCTGTCAGTTAATTCGTATGCCTGCCAGTTCTACAAAAAAATGACGGAAGAGCGAGAAATTGAGCTTGCAGTAGCACATAAAGCTCTAGCCCATGAGGCTCAAGAGGGAACGGTTAAATTACTTTCTAGGTTTGTAATAGCCTAAAGGTCTAGTTGACTTCTTGAAGTTAGCCAACCATCATATTACAGTGGATGAATACGTCCACTCGTGTTATACAAAAGCTGAACAATCCAACCACCGCTTGTTGAATAGGCCTCGCGAGAAGATGGGTAGATGCGAAAGTACAAACCATGACTCAAACATAAAGATAATAGAGAGGCTAACAAAAACTATTAAAGAGGATAAAGTTGATTAAATGAGCGATCTTCAAGACATCTAGGAACACCGAAATCAATTCAACTGAGAGTTTAAATGACAGAGTTAGTCGAGACCATACAAGACAAGGAGTACTTCAAAAAGGCTCCATCGATAAGAACCGGAGCTATTCTTCAGAACACAAATAAATTTTGTGGATACCATGGGGCTCATTGTCATAACACAGAGGGGTGCAAACATTTTCGGGACTTGGTTAGATAATTGATTCGAGTAGGAAAAAGTTAATGAGTTCGTGGCCTCAAGGGCATCAAACTAAAGGGAGGCAAAATCCTAGTAGAAGAAGACTCTAATGAGTAATGCTATTCATCTTGGGAGAAGACTCAGTCATGCAAGCTAATCATAAAAGGCTCAAGATGAGGGAAGTGTACATGTCGCTTTCGCTTCGAAGCAGAAACCTAATCCCACGATTTTTTTACCGATGTTGATTTGCTCCCAAAGAGAAACAGCTTCTAGTTGGATAGTGTTTTGGTTGGAACTGACAATTCAGGAAGTATTCTGTTCAATTCAACCTTTGAAAAAAAGTATCTATCGATCAATCGACTAGTAGTGTTGATTGATGCCCTCTTTGGATTTTCTGGCGAACGAAAGGAGGCCGTGGGAATAATTTGCTATCAGTTACATGAGGAGAATGTGACAATCAGTTTACCAATATGGAGAACTTTCCAGTGGTTGACACACCTCTCACTTATAATGATATCTTTGTTCATCTAATATTCAATGACTTTTGAGTTGTGGCCTCCACATACCATATAAGAATAAAGTTTTCGGGCGACAAAGAGATAGTTGTCATTTAAGGAAACTTGGAATAGTCTTGGACGTGCTACCTCCAAACAGTCGACAATATGGAATAAGGGTCATTCGACATTCATAACTAGTGAGAGGGGGATCTAGAGAGTTCCGAAACTAGTGAAGAGATTCCTGTGACAGACGGTGAGCCAAGTATTTTTTTTTTCTAAGAAGTGAAAATTTTGATGTAGAACATAGAGACTTGTTGTTCCAAACTTTCTAAGAGCATTAAGAAGTTTTTGCCTGGTCGGTTTCCAAAATGTCAGACATTCCAATTGTCGTGGCATGCCATTGCCTGAATATTATTACAATCACCCGACCAATAAAGCAAAAGTTGAGAACAATAGCCATAACATTTGTCGGGTTGCAGAAGCTTAAAGAGGTGGGCTACATTTGGGAGGTACATCACCAATCTTGGGTCTCCAATGCAGGCATGGTCTATAAGTCCAATAAAAAATGGAGGATCTATGTGGACTTCACGAACCCAAACTTTGCTTATCCAAAGTTGATGATCTATGCTCTGGTAGAATCATACATCGACCATTTAGTACAGAAATTCCGGAATGCCTTCTCTTGCTATCGTCAAATCAAAATACATCCAACCAATAAGGAGAAGATGACATTTATTACTAGCCAATCCCTACATTGTTATGATTTAATACCCTTTAAGCTAAAGAATGTAGGGCTACCTACCAACTTTTAATGGATTTAATTTTCTTTTAATAAAAAAAGAAGAGATAATAAAGTCTATGAGGATGATGTCCTAGTTCAAATTCAGTCAGTTGAACAACATATAAATGATCTAAAATAACCATTTCTTATGCTTAAAAAAATATAACATGAAACTCAATCCACTAAAATGAACATTTGGGGGTTTTACCGACAATTCCTCAGATTCCTTCTAATGCCTAAGAGTATAAAGACCAACTCGGAGAAAGTATAAGTGTTGTTGAAGATGCCCTCTCCTTATAAGCAAATAAGGAGAAAAAGCTAACCTACCGGATAATAGTGTTCAGCTGGTTCATTTCAAATTTGCGCGACAAATATGCAGTGTTCTTCAAAATGCTATGTAAGGCCAAGAGCTTTGAATGATCAATCGAATGTGTGCAAGCATTTCAGATCTCTAAGAAGTCACTTGTCTCACCACCAATACTATAAAGCCCAATATCGAAGGAAGAACTCTCTCAGTATTTGGGAGTTGGATCTGAAGCCATCAGTTTGTTCTTGGAATGGTTAGGAAAGCAAAGTTCAATCAACTAAAATAGTCAACTTCTAAGAAGTGCTGAGGACAGGTACCCTATGATGGAAAAACTATTTTTTGCTTAAGTATCTTTTCTTGTAAGCTCAACCATATGTTAAAATGCATCAAATCAATGTGATCACTAACCATCCCCTCAAATATGTGCGCACTCCATCAGAGCATTCCGATCAGCATCTAAAGTGGGTTGTGGATCTTAGTGAATATGAAATCACCTACATCTCTCGGGTGGTGATTAAAGATCAATTTGTACCACACCTTCTAGCGGACATCTCTGAAAAGGATGAATAGGGTGAAGGAGTTGATATTACAAACCAAACATGGAAATTGTACATCAATGGAGCCTCGATCCAGATGAGAACAATACTTAGGCTAGCATGGAGTAGTCTAATCCGAGAGCATCTTGACAACTTGGTCGTCCATGAGTTTGAAGACACCGACAATCAAGTGGAATATGAAGCACAAATAGCCAATCTACACCTAACTTACAAAAGGGGTGTAAAAAATTTACTAATAAAGTTAGATTCTATACTAGTGGTAAATCAAGTTAGCGAGAAATTAGAAGTCAGAGACAAAATGATGGTCAAGTACTTGAATATGGACTAGTAAAAAAGATGAAAGTTCACAGACTTTAGAATCGAGCACGTCAGTCTGAAAGAAAATTAGGTGGCATACCTTCCATCCAAAAACATTTGCTTTGAAGAAGGGACACTAAGGAGCTTCTCTGGTTGCTCAATAAGGAACCAAAGACCACAGTGGTAGGAGCAGAAGACACAAAGAGTTGGATGGATCCCTACATCCAATATCTAGAAACCAAAAAGATCCTTAAGGAAATCACTAATCCAAGGAGATTCAAGTTTAAGCTGCACATTACCTCACCATAGAAGGGAAATTTTTCTGAAGGTCATCAACTTCCGTACTTCTATTATGCATCAAGCAAAATGAGGCTAAAGAAATCCACCAGGTACACTGCGAGTGAGGGAGTCATTCTAGAGGGAAAAACTCTCGCACATCAGGTTTAGAGGCAAGGCTAATTTTGATCGGCCATCATGAAATATGTAGAAGCATTTCTAAAAAGATATGAGCAGTGTTAGAAGTATGCTCCGCTATAACACTAGTCGGTCGACGAACTACAGTCTATTGTTAGTCCTTGATCTTTCGTGATCTAGGAGCTTGACATATTTAGAGCTTTTTTTGTATCAAAAGTTCACTGCAAATTCCTTTTAGTCATTGTGTACTATTTCTTAGAGAAAATTGAAGAAAATTCCTTGGGTAGGATTACATCAGACATTGTCTAGAATTTTATTTGGACTGACATCATCTATCAGTATGGCTTACCCCTATTTTTTATCACCAATAATGGAACACAATATGTTGATCATGCAGTAAAGGATTTTTTCCAAAGTCAGGGAATCATCTTGAAACTCACATATGTACATCATCCTTGGAAGAATGGACAAGTAAAGGCCACCAACAAGGTAACTCTAAATCTACTAAAGAAGAAAGTGGAAGGAGAAAATGAAAATTTGGTGGACTTACTTTCGTCGGTATTATGGGTTGCTCGAACTATGCTAGAATTAGCGATTGGGAAAACTCATTACATGATTTTCCATGGGGTGAAAGCAATGTTGTCAGTTAAGTATAATTATCACAACCAGAGAGACATCCCATCTATCGCTATGTTTTGAAAATATCTTTGACAAGTAAGAGGTGAATGATGAAGTGATGATGCTCGTGCTTGACTTACAACAAAAAAATCAAACTAATGTTGTACTCTAACAAGAAGAAGCAAAAAGGAGGACCACTCATACTATAATAAGAATGTCTGAGAGAAGCCATTTGCACCCGACCACCTAGTCCTGAAGAAAGCCGACCTAACGATATGAGAGCAAGTTGTCAAAAAACTTGACTAGGCTTGGACTGTTCCATTTATTATTCATTAGAAGGTCACCCCAGATGTTTACAACCTAAAAATATATTACAGAAAAGAGGTTGTGTAGACATGGAGTGGTGATGATCTCAAGAAATTTTTTTCTTAAACCAAATACATTGTATCGACACAAGCAAAATATAAAAAGAACTTTTCGTTTCAAAAACATTTGATTTTTTTTAATAAAATGTTAATAGAAATATTAGCTAAATATGTGATTATAACCTTAAATTTGAAAGAAGCTTTGGAACCCTAGAGGTTGACACACCTTTGCATCAAGATAACAAACAAGGAACTTGAGTACCCTAAAAAGCAGACAAACAACAACATTAAGATGCATGATTGTCCATAGAAGCAATTGCTCTTCATACAAAACTCACATAAATTGAGTTTCTAGGTTTTGAGTGAACAAAATTTTAGAGGTGGTTATTTGCCCAGTAGTAAAAAAGTTCCAATCAGAGTGCCAAAAAAACCACCCTTAAGGAGTAGTAAGAGGAGTTGTGCGACCGAAAGAAAACTTGGGTCTAGTCAAAGAAACAAAACTTAAGTTCACCTAAGTTAAGTTTTAACACCCTAAAATAAATCAAAATGTGATGCATGATGTGCAGCAGTTGATAAAAATATAAAATGCTTAACAACGATGCAATGATGTATGATCGGCTTACACTAAATGGCCAATAATGACACAACCTTGTTCAATCAACTTAGACACATTAAGACTTGACCCTCAATACTCAAGCAGTAAAAAACTATCCCTAAAATTCAAGTCGGGTGAAGAGATGGGGATGGTTCCTTTCCCATTCATGACAAGCTTTGCGAAGTGCACAATGTAAATCATCCTAGCATCTAAAATTACAACATTAAACATTGTTCAAGGCAAGGACTTAGCTAGGCAATAGGAAAAACATTATGGAAAACTTGAGTCGAGCAAAGAGCATATTAAATTGACTTGTGAATAACATGACATGTCATAATCAGGTAGAGCATGTAAGGAAACAAAAACAATAGGTAAAAACAATTTGAATGTTGTATTTCATTTATTTAAATGTTTGGTTACATATATTTCTAGACAAAACTTTCAATATATATTGATTTGATTACATTAAAAAAAAATCTAAGTCTAGGAGTCTTTGTTCCAAGTGTTAGATTATCCGTCCTTTGCCACATTATCCCCTCAGACTCCTTTCTATGTGCTGAAGCTGAAGGTGCTCTGAATTTTTTTTTGAACTAATCATGATCATAGTACTCTGCTTGATCATCCCAACTCTATTGAATTTTTCAATGGTCACCTTAGTACCTATCTCTAGATGTAAAAATTGAGTGTCAAAAAACTCTTTGAATGTCTTCATTATGGCCATCAACTTTATCAATTCAGCATTCCGCTCTTGAATAGTAGTAACCGATTTAGAAAAAATCTCTAGCTCCACCTCAGTATCTTCTAGCCAAGCCTTTGCCAAAACCGCTAGATCCTCCATTGCTCTTGCTCATGCTTTGAGTTCTTCTGCCTTCATCACAAAATTCAAGGCCCTATCTCTCATTTTAAGATAAACAGAAGAGATATGATGTTTGGCCTCACGTCCAAGCAACTGATACCATTCAACCATTTGACATAAATCTTTGTGTTGAAGGTTTTCTTGAAACTTTTGTAGGCCATTCAACCAAAGCACATCTATGATGGTTGGGTCATACTCAATACTCCGTGGTGCTTGTGGTAACCATTTCCTTAGCATGTTTATCAAGGCATAGCTGGAGTATGGGTTAAGAAAAGCCTTTGGCTGCTCTTCCTTTTTTATTTCTTCTTAGGATGTAAGGACAGTGAGGAGTCACAATCTTTGAGCACATCCTTGCACTTCCTCTAATGTTCTTCATCATCAGAAATGGCCAACCACACTCTAGCGCTGCCTCCTTCTTAAGCTCCTCCTTCTTAAACGGACTTTCCTCTAAGCATTCTAATTCCCCTAATTCTAATGGTGTAACCAACAATTGAGAAGAATTTTGGTTAGACTCCCTTCTTTTAGAAAGAGAAATAAATTCTAAGGAAGATGGTCGGGGAGCCCCCTGGGTTGACGGTTGCTATGATAAACCCTCTGTATCTGATCTAAGGATGTTGGGAGTCTCCTCCTATTGGCGGTGATCTTTCGAAGTCTCTAATTTCAACAAATATGGTTTTTGCTCGATCAAGATTGATAGTTCTTTTAATGACAATTGTGGTTTTTGAAATAGAGTGAATTAGTTCCAAACTTAAGACTGTCCCGACCACTTAATCATCCTTATCCTTGGCCTCTTCCCTCTTGAATTTGGAAGTGATACCTTTCCTTTTCCTTTTCTCTTTCTCTGAGTTCCATTCTCAATAAACTTCTTCTTTTCCATCTCATTTAAAGTGGTCCACAACTCAAGGGTCTCACTGAACTGTGCTGGGTTCAACATCTGGTTCACTATCATGGGGTTAGTGTACTACATGACTGACTTGTATTTTCCCATGATAATCAAAACATGTCAAAAGACCCACTATGGGACTCCCTTCTTCTTTTTATTAGGTTATACTATTGGTTGTGTTGAGATCCCTCATTCCTCGCAAACACCCTAGAAGAACCAGAACTTCTAATCCTTACTTTTATTCTTCATATCAATTAGATGAAACATTCGCGTTGAGCCAAAGATGGCGTAACCTTTGAGCTCTCCTCTGAAAGAGAATATGTATGATAATAGCTCCTAAGGCTAGGGGATCTCCATCTGTCTCAAGTAGAAAATGAAATTCGTCATTGTCACAATTAAATTTGGATTTATGTATTTTAGAATCACTCTGTAATGATTGAAAATCAATCAGATCTATCTCATGATCGAATGACAATTGGAGGCCTCACTAAAATTTATCTCAATAGAAGATTAGCTCGTTGCCAAAATGGTCAGTCACCCTCACCTCCTGATCCAACGCTCGATCATTTCAGTTGTGTTGTATACACAAGTGACTTCTAGAAGCTCCACGTCAGACGATATAGTAGTAGAACTTTCAATTGCTGGCACCGAACCAAATTATTATGGATAATACTTGATTTTCATGGGTACGCTAGAAGAAAACTGGCCCAAAAGAGAGAGAAGAAATGACTAAAGGGAAGGAAAATAGATTCGGTAAGCATAAACCCCATTTTACCTTTGACCCTTATATATAGAGCATTTAGGGAATTTGAAACACCTTAAATCCATACCTCAATCCCATGAAATTTACAATAATTCAGTGCAAAGTTTAAGAAAAGGAAATGACATAATAATTTAAAAATTTACAAAACTAAATTTTTATTTATGACATGAAATATTTTAATAAGAGGCCCCAACTCACTAGACCACAGTATACTGCACGCTCCTAATTTTAAAATTCTCCATATTCTCTTCCTTCGCTCAAACTCAAAAGATGGAACCAATCACTAAGACCTCTGTCAGCTCCATCCGAAGAGTTGCAACCTTTCTTTGAAGAATCACCATGGCTGCCTAAAGGACCGTCAACTCCTCCTTCAAGTCTGTTATGGTAATCTCTCTCTTCAGGACAGCTCTCTGGGGAAAAAATTCAATTATTTGTCCATTTGGTGAGCCAGCAATACTAGTGATCCTTGCCAAACATCACTCTGCATCTTGATATCCTTAAGGCAAGGTAGATGGTTCGGTGTTCCTTCTCCATGTGCCAGAATAGACATTCCCTCTGTTGTCTTTGGAGTAGAGGGATGGCCGACTCCCATTATCGATGAGTCATTAATTTGCACTGCCTCCTTTGTAAGACTAATTATATGTCAGAAAAAGGAAGAAAAAAATAAATCTAATTAGTCAGACAAATCTCGGTCTTCTAGTACCAATGATTCGCTCCATCTCAGACGATCGGAGACTCTAAACAACAAATTGTTGAACAACAGCCTAGCTAAACTCACTGACAGAGGTAAAGGAAATGCACCTTAACATGACTGGACCTGGTTCTCTATGATCACCTGGACAATTGCCGAGCCAGTCCCTCACGAATTGGATTCAGGGGAAGAACAGTCACACTAATGACATGCACGCCAGCCCTACTCCCCAGAGTAGCATGGAGTCAAACAACTTGGTTGTTTCCTCCATCGTTTGTTTCTTTTGAATCACATGCTCAACTCACTTCTCTCTCTTTAGTTGGCTCCCTCCTTCTGGCACCTTTGAGTCGATTGTCTGACCTTCTCTCTCCAGCGTCTTTATTACTATAGGTCCGCCCTCATCCCCCGAGTTCTTTTTTATTATGGGTAAGCTATTCTTCACTTTCTTTTTCTCCTTTAATTCCTTAGGAGGGTGGAGTTTTTCGATTAAAATTTTGAAGACTTTTATCATGGTTGTCTCATTTACAAATTTCTTGCTACTCGACATAACTCTCTTTTATTAGCAACTGACTAAAGGGTAGGAAATTCAGAAGGAGTGATGGAAAAAAGCTGATTATGCCCTATTTGTAGGGACCGCAAACACAAAAATCTAGCAAGTTCAATTATTAAAAACACTTACTACACAATAAATAAGCCAATTTTTACATTTAATTTTATCATTCTCATCGCAGTTGTTGCTTTCAAGGAGTAAGAAAATCAATGGACTAAATATTTACATCAAAAGTATGACTGTATAAATCTTGAGGAAATTCAAGGGGTCTCGCTAATAAATAACAAAGGACAGTGCATCAAGATAGTCAAAATAGAAACACCAAGCATCTCTTCCTTCAGTTGAATCTATCAGCCGACCCAACAGAAGCATAGCCGAACGAATGAATAGAAGGTGCCTAATTTGAGGGACAATCGTTCGTGACCTGCTTCCTCAGCTGATTCTAGAGTTCTTCACGAAGATAGTCAAAGGGCACCTCGTGGAGCACTTTTATGATCCTCTTAGCAAGTCCTCGTGGAGCACTTTTATTAAAAAATAAAACTATTATTTAATAAATTGTTTCCATGTAAAAAAAAAATTCAATTAAACATTATTTATGAGCCTAAAGATATTCTCCTATCCCAAAATATGGATAAAATAGAATTTATTTTGAGCCCTCAAAACAATCTTAAAACTTTATTGCATCAGAACGAATTCAAGGTTGATTGTTGAATTTTTCAGGTTAAGTATCACGCCCCTAATGCATTAACTAATTCATTATTTACCTTATCAAGAAAATAAAATAATAATAACATTACTGTTATTAAATTTAAGTCCATTTATTTAAGAAAATAAATAAAATTATACTAAATAATTTTGTTTTTTTCAAAAAAATAAAATAAAAACAGATTTCTGTACAAAAAATAAAAGTTAAAATGAGGCCGGGCGATAGATATTCATAAATAATATGATGACAGAAAAAAAAAAAAAAAGAAGAAAAGGATGAAACTTTTCGATTAAATTTTCTTATAATATTTGTATGCATCAAACTACCTAGATGAGATATATTTAATATTTATTTATCATACTACTTTTCAAATATATATATATATATATATATATATACGAAAAAACATAAGCCCATTAAATCGTATGCATGCGTGAGAAATTGGCTTTATTCCTATAAAAAATTATTAGAACATGCTAAATGAATTTTTTGAAAACTTTCGTGAGGTGCCAAAAGGGAACACTAGACAACAAATACACTTGTTGAGTTCAAAGATGTCCAATGAATCAAACCTAAGGTATAGAGAATCAAATGGAAGAGAGGAATATAGATAAATAGAATGAAGAGAGAAAACAGTAACGTTAGTTTTGAAAGAGTGAATTCAGCAATCATATATTGAAGAAATGACCCTTTATTTATAGGTTTCATGGGCATCGAGTAAAATTACATGTTTATCTTTATTTTAATAGAGACATTATAAGTTATTATTACTTCTTTTCATGTTTGTGATGAACTACGGGATCCTTCCATATCCATAACTAACATTGGCATTGTTCATACTCATAGCCGCTTGAAGAGAGGCTTTTAATGACCTGTTAATCTTATCGTCCTGTTGGATGACATATCTTTGGTCAGTTGAGAAGTCAGCAGTCGGTCCTCTCAATGGAATCGTCAATAGAGGCTCTCATGTTGTTGTGGTGAACTTGGATTGTCAGGCAAAGAATGTATCGTCAATAGACACTAGACATCTTTGTCTTCTACAAGATGTATGGTTTATCCTCTTCATAATTTGGTGAAAGGTTATTCAGATGAAATGGGCAAAGCAACTTCAAACGATTTGCTCGGGGAGAAGTTTCAGATAAGAATTTTGTATTTTTGTTTGAGTTTTGTTTTACCGTGTAAACTTGGATTTTAATATATATCATATTTTGTTGTGTTATCCTCATGAAGTCTGATTAGTTTCCTTTAACTTTCTCATTGCAATAAAAACTAATCATGTGTAGGATTAGAATTACTTAAGATTTCTCTTATTTCATACTTGTGATGATTCATTACTTCGTACTTAATTTACATCTTTAATATGGTCATTTGGATTGTACAAATTTGTTGTGAATACATAAACACCTGGGAGGGCTATGTGTTCCTCAACTAGTAAGAATCACATTAATTCAGCGGGTGAGAATGTAGCCCTATAGTTAGTGCAAATAAATAGGGAGATAAGTTTGATGGGCGTAAATTAGTTATTCTAGGGTGATAGGCTAAAACCTTAAGCAATTTGATTTAAAGATGACAGGCTAGAACCTACCCAACATAATCAAAGGATTTAAGAACTTTACTTTAGGTTAGCTAATGTTTTTTATGCACTCGGAAGATGATAAAGAGTAGGATTGCTCCTATTTGACACAAAACTACATTAAAACCTTTAGACATTTGATTCCCACACTGATTACGATCTCTTTGCAAGTGGAAAAAACCTTTACATAATTTGAACTTTTGTACATAAAACTAGTTTAGAAATACTGCATTTTCTTTAAGCTTTGAAATAGAATTAGTGTGAATTTAGTAACTTCTTTTTACACACAAACTTGTTACCATATTTCCCAAATAATTGTCTGAAGTTAAAGTACAATTTTACTAAGTCCATAAAAAGAGCTTCACCTTCCCTGTGGGATCGATACCGGGGTTTTAAAAGAAAATCCTATATTACTTGAAACGATACGTATACTTGCGTAATACCCATAGTGTGTAAACTATTAATCAAATTCTAAATTCCATAACAAATTCATTGTTCACACTAGTCGCTAAAATAAATTGGGTCAAGTATTTGACCATCTTTTTGGAAACTAAATTACTACATAATTGCGGGTCAGGTCAAGTTTTTTGCGTCGTTGCGAGGGAAGGAATGAACAAAACTTTTTCACTTAGAAATTTTATTTGAACTGCAGACTTATTTAGAAAAATTCTAGTGTAGTTTTTCTTATATATAAGTTCTTGTTTTTGTGTTAAAAATATTTTTATAAGAAAAATATTTTATAAATTTTTTTAGTGTTTTGTTTAATTTTATTTTCTGAACATTTACTTTTGTATGCATAGTTCAGGATGTGAAGATTTAGTACCTTGTGATTGGAGTTAGAACTAACTATAAGAAAAATCCGAAAGAATAGAACTTCATATTTTACAAAAAATGGCGAACACGTCACATAATAACATTGATAATCAAACTCTTGAAAATGAACATCATCAAAGACCTTTAAGAGACTATGCAAGCCCTACAACAAATGAAATTAACTTGAGTATACAAACCTCTGCTGTAGCGACTAACTCATTTGACATGAAACCTACTATAATCCAAATGGTACAAAACAATCAGTTTGGGGGAACTCTATCTAAGTATCCTAACTTACACCTTGTTAGTTATATAGAATTATTGAAGTACAATGAAGTATCAAATGATGCTGTTAGACTTAGACATTTTCCTTTTTCCTTAAGGATAAAGCTAAGATGTGGTTAAACTCATTAGTGCTTGGATCTATTAGAACTTAGGGAGATTTACGCAAGAAATTCCTAACTAAGTATTTTCCACCTTAAAATATTATTAAGCTTAGAAACCATATTACTTCATCTACTTAGTCTGAAGGTGAGTCAACATACGAAGCCTATGAACGATTTAAGGAACTCCTAGGAAGTGTCCACATCACGCTTTGTCAGACTGGTTAATTATTCATACATTGTATAATGGGGTAGTAGGATCCCTTAGATCGATTATTGATGCTACTATTGGAGGTTCACTAATTTCAACACCATTTGATGAAGCATATGAATTAATAGACGAGATGACTACTAATAACTTTCAATGGCTCTCTGAAAGAGTAAATTGTAACAAAGTAGCTAGTGTTCATGATACTGATGCAATTTCTATTTTGGCATCACAAGTTGCTACGATATCTAATATGTTAGACTAATTCGAAATGAACTTATCTCAAACACCTCATGTGATTGAGGAAACCTCATCGGGATAATTAATTGATTCTCAACCTTCATTTGAGACTTAAAATGCGATTAACAATAGACCTGATAACCTATATTCTAACTATTTTAACTCAGGTTATAAAAACCACCCTAACTTTAACTGGAATAATAATTTTGGTGGTGGAAATCAACAATGGGGGAAAAATTAAGCAAACCCATTCAAAAGCTGGAACAACCAGGGTAACACTAATTATAGACCTTCTTATCTTCCTGGCTTTACAAATAACCAACAAATTAAGGAGAATAATTTATCTATAGAAGAAATAGTTTTACTGATGGAGAATCAATTACAAATTCAGAGTGTTGCAATAGGAAATATTGAGAATCAACTGGGACAAATTGCTAACTCACTTAGCAATAGCCCTCAGGGAACACTTCCTCTTAACACTGAAATAAATCCTAAAAATAAAAACAATAAAGCAGGAGCAAGTTAAAGCAGTCAAGTTGAGAAGTGGCAGAGAATTGGATACTGGAGTGCAAAAAGAGTTTAAAGTTAAGAGGGAAATTGAAGAAACTGAAAAAATATGAAGAAAATGTTCCTAAAAATATGGAAAAACATGTCTCTCCAACTAAGATCAATTTAGAAAAACCACCTCCACCATTTCGTTAGAGACATAGACAACAAAAACTAGATCAACCATTTTTTAAGTTTTTGGAGATATTTAAGAAGCTAACAATTAATATTCATTTTGCTGAAGCATTGGAGCAAATGCAAAACTATCTTAAGGTTATGAAAGATATATTAAATAAGAAGAGGAAGTTTGGAGATCACGAGACTATTGCACTTTGTGAAGAATGCAATGCAATAATCCAGAAAAAGCTACCTCAAAAACTCAAAGTTCCTAGTTTCTTTACTATTCCATGTACGATAAGCGAATGATTTGTGGAAAAACCTTTTGTGATTTAGGAGCTAGCATTAACCTCTTGACCTTATCAAGATTCAGAAGGCTATGTTTAGGAGAGAATTCTTCCACTACTGTAACCATTCTATTAGTTGATCGATCAATCACTTATTCTAAGAGTTATAGAAGATGTGCTAGTTAAAGTGGATAAAGTGGATAAATTTATCTTCTATAAATTTATCTTCTCTGTAGATTTCATTATTTTAGATATGGAGGAAAATAAAGAAATACCAATCATTGCTACTGGATGAGCTATGATTCATGTGCAAAAAGGAGAGCTAATCATGAGAGTTAATGATCAGAAAGTTACTTTTAATGTGCTAAAGTCAATGAAGTATCCAACAAAAGGAAGAAAAGATGAATGTTATAAAATGAAGATTATTGATGATTTAATTGATAATCATTTTAGAGAAAGTTATGAAGACAAAACATGACAACTGTAATTGGAGTATGTAAATGAAACTAATTATCAAGATAAATCTATTGAGATAATCACTGAGGATTCAAATTATGTTCACAAAATTTTTTAGATTTTAGATACTACTAAAAATAGTAAACCTTTTATTCCTTTAATTGAAGAAACTTTTGAACATGAGATGAAGGTGCTCCCTACACTTTTAAAGTATGTATTTCTAGGGAACTCATCAACATTACATGTAATAATATCCTCAAAATTAAGTGAAGATCAAGAAGAAAAATTAATGAAAACCTTGAGAAATTATAAAAAAAACCTTTGGATGGATGTTAGCGGATATTAAAGGTATCAATCCTTCAATCTGTATGCAGATAGTTTTAATGGAAGATAATCACAAGCATAGGGGAGATCCTTAAAGGAAATGGAAACCTATCATGAAAGATGTTGTAAAGAAATAAATTTTAAAGTAGTTGGATGCTGAAATCATTTATCATATTTCTGATAGTGCTTAGGTTAGTCCAATTCACTGTGTTCCTAAAAATGGGGAGTGACCATAGCTATTAACGAATAGAATGAATCAATTCCAACAGGACAAGCTACTGGGTAGTGAATCTGTATTGATTATAGAAAATTGAATCTTACCACTCGGAAAGATCACTTTTCTCTGCCTTTTTTGGACCAAATGTTGAATAGACTAGCTGGGCATCGATACTTTTATTTTTTGGATGGATATACAAGATACCACCAAACACCTATAGCTCCCGAGGATCAAGAAAAGACAACATTCACAAGTTCTTATAGGACTTTTGCTTTTAGAAGGATGACTTTTGATTTATGCAATGCACCTACAACTTTATAAAGGTGCATGATATCCATTTTCTGTGATCTAATTGAGAAAGGAATTAAGGTTTTCTTGGATGACTTCTCAGTTTTTGGAACCTCCTTTGATTAATGATTAGATCATTTAGCAAGATTTCTAAAATGTTGTGAAGAAATAAATTTATTTTTCAATTGGGAAAAATGTTAATTTATGGTTACAAGAAAAATTGTGCTGGGACATAAAATTTCTGAAAGTTGCACGGAAGTTGATCAAACAAAAATTGAAGTTATTGATGAACTATCTCCTCCTACCATGGTAAGAGGAGTTAGAAGTTTTCTAAGACATGCTAGTTTTTAGAGGCGTTATATTAAAGAATTTTCTAAAATTGCTAAGCCTCTGTGTCATTTTTTGAAAAAAAAAACGCGATATTTGATTTTAATGAGAAATGCCTTCAATGTATTAAAGGAAAAATTAATCACTTCACCTATTATTGTTTCACTTGATTGGGAAAACCCATTTGAATTAATGTGTGATGCGAGTGATTATGCTATTGGGGCGGTTTTAAGGTAAAAGTATGATAAAATTTTTAAAGTTATATAGTATGCCAATAAAACTCTTAATGAAGCTCAAATAAATCATATTAGTACTGAGGAGTTTTTGACAATAGTATATGCATTTGATAAATTTTGATCATATCTAATTGAAGCTAAATGTATCATGCAAATTGATCACTTTGCTATATGATATCTGATGCTGAAGAATGATGCAAAACCAAGATTAATTAGATGCGTCCTTCGAATGCAAGTGTTTGATTTTGAAATAATGGATATGAAGGATTCAAATAATCAAATTGCTGATCATTTTTCAAGGCTTGAACAAGTAAATTATGGTAATTTTGATGATGAAATAAATGAAATTTTTCTTGATGAGTGACATGCTGATATAATTAACTATATAATTAGTGATATTTTACTATTTCTGAGTGGCATGTTCCCTGGTATGCTGATATAATTAACTATATAATCAGTGATGTTTTACCCTACAAATTATTAAGCCACCAAATAAAAAAGTTCATTCACGATGCAAAATTTTAATTATAGGATGACCATTATTTATATAAGAAATGTAAGGATCAAGTTATCCGAAGATGTGCATCATTTGAAGAAACCCAAAAAATGATTCAATACTTTTATGAATTTGCTTTTGGAGGATATTTTAGAATAGATAGAACTCCGTTTAAAATTCTACAATATAGATTTTATTGGCCTAATTTATTTAGGGAAGTTAATATTTATGTATTAACATGTGATAGATATTAGAGAGTAGGCAATATCTCTAATAGGAGTGAAATACCCCTAAATTTTACCTTGGAAGTTGAAAATTTTGACGTATGGGGTTTGGATTTTATGGAATCATTTATACTATATTTCAGAACTTATGTATCTAAATGGATTGAAGCAATTGCTTTACCTCACAGTGATGCTCAAAGCATTGTAAAATTTTTTAGAAAAATTATTTTTACTAGATTTGAAATGCCGAGAGTGATCATTACAGATGGAGAAAGTCATTTTAAGAATATAAGAATTGAAATATTAACTAAGAAATATGAAATTAAACATTGACTTGCCACAACATTTCATCCTCTGACCAGTGGTCTAGCTAAAGTATCCATTCAAAAAATTAAAAGAATATTATAAATGACTATAATTGCTAACAGAAAAGATTGGTCTGCAAGATTTGATTATGCATTATGAGCATATAAGATTGCTTATAAAACTTCCACAGGAATGTCACATATAGGCTCATATTTGGAAAGGCTTGTCAATTGCCAGTTGAATTAGAGCATAAAATTTATTGAGTCATAAAGGAATTCAATTATAATTTGAAAGATGCTGGTGAGAAGCAAATATTACAATTAAATGAGCTGAAGGAAATTAGAAATGAATGTTATGAGAATGCAAAAATTTATGAGGAAAAGATTAAAATTTTGCATGATCGAAAGATTTTAAGAAAAGATTTTAAGTTTGGACAAGAAGATTTACTTTATAGTACATGATTGAAACTATTTCCTGGAAAAAAATTAAGTCTATATGGTTGGGGCCATTTATTGTAATAAAAGTTTATCCATATGGTGCAGTGAACATTAAAGATCCAAAAATTGAAAGAATATTTAAAGTAAACAAACACAAATTGAAACCATACATATGTGGAAACAAGCCTCTATATGACAAAATATTGATGTTGGGTCAACAAGAGTAAAATGTTGGATACGTCGGGCTGACGTAATTAAACCAAGTACTTAGTGGGATGCAACCCATGGTTATCTATGTGGATTGATTTTTGATTAATTATTATTTGAACATATTAAGTTTTAATGGAACCTACAAAATGTGAGGAGGCATAAAACACTAATTTAATTATCTAGATGAAGTTGGGATGATATAATAGGACGTAAGGAGAAGCGGTGCTTAATTAGGCACTAGCGCCTAGACGCCGAAACCTGGCGCCTATGTGCCAGCTTGCAGTGAGCTTGGTGCCTAAGTGACTAATTTGGCGCCTAGGTCCCACGATTCAGAAAATGTGGAAAAATAGCCCCTTGGCAGTTTGAACCTACTTCTTCCCTTTAAAACCTCCATAAACCTGCCTAATGATCCTAAGGCTTCAATATCTAGGCATGACAGAGCATTTAAGAGGAGGAAGTGAGTGCAAGGTCAAATTTTCCTTGTGATTATGGAGAGCAAGAGAAATGGAGTGTTTAATAGGAAGAAATCCATCAACAAAGACCCACAGACTTATTTTAATGGATTTCTTGCGCTTAGCCTCGAAGGGATTATAGAAAAGATCAAGAAGATATAGAAGAATATAACATTTATTCATGCCAAAATTTGTGAAATTTTTCATCATTTTGATCACCTAGATTGGCAGATGAAACTTTAATTTGATCATATGACATGTTTCTAGGAGGCACAAGTAAGGATGTATCAAAGAACAACTGGATCAAAGAAAAGTCCGCTGAAGAGTTTCCCACTGTTCGTTTTATACATGCTTGTGCATGACCATTCAATGAATGATAAGATGGAGGAGAATAGCATTAACGATTATTAGTTGTGGGTTCTTTGAGTTGGAAAATCTATTATTTAAGTGTGTTTGATATGCTGAACTCTAATCTGTAAATGTCATTATGCCCGCATATTGTATGTGTATGTGTTTGTATTTGCTTATCTGCTTTTGTTGGATTAATGTTTTGTTGGTTTGTATTGTACTTATGTTTATGTTAGTGAGTTTATATTAAGTTTGTGAGTTTGATATATGGTGTTAGTGTGCTTGGATCATTTGGATTGTTTGTATTTAGGAGGTACTTGTGAAAAATTAAAGTTGGAAGATGATTGGAAGATGATTAATTATTAAAATGATGTTGAACCGAGTAAATTAGGGTCCCAAGGCCTTAAGATTGATATGCTTATATTCTTAAAAAATCAAAAAAATAAAAATTTTAAAATTTGGCACTGACACTTAGGCGCCAGAACCTAACACCTAAGCACCAATTACCCAAGAAGTATGACGCCTAAGCGTCAAAGCCAGTGCTTAGGCACTGAACCAGCTAAACCGCTTGTTCAACCCATTAAACCAGGAAACTAACTAGTTTGACGCCATTTTTGAGCTTGAACTTCATCTACTTCCTCATTTGCACGATAGCACCTCCCTAGGGCTACTCCTAGCTTGCAAATCTTGGTGATTTAAGACATAGAAATTTGGATTTCTTTTCTCCGGGTAAGATCTACACTTTGCCTAAGAAATTTTCTTCTTTCATGGATTTAATCTACATTAAATAAATTTTGAAAATATTAAAAAATATGGAGAAATTAGTGAAAATCTATGGCAGAAGAGTTTGTTTTCTTGTAAAATGCTTGTTGGAGCCTTTAGAACTTATATTTGGAATTTATTTGGAATTTTATTAGATTTTGATATCGCTCCAAAAACAAAGAGATGAAAGGGGAAGGAAGTCTTTGGTAATAAGAAATTTGTCAATTTAAAAGCACAAGATTGATATAACGAGTTTCTCTTATCAAAGAAGTTTATAGCTGAACGAAGTTTTTCTAGTCTTGGTGGTTCTATAAAGAGTCTGATTGTTGCTCATCACTAGAAAGGTTTCTGCTACTTCACTATAGTAGCAGTTATTTTTGTGGTTCAAGAATTTTATGCAAATCTCCTTGAGGCACCTGAAGATGAAGTGTTTGTTAGGGAGATGGGAGTTGAGTTTACTCTTGAGTTGATCAATGCTTTATACTAGTTACCTTCTATTCATAATTTCTAATACTCTGAGAATCAAAGCTCAATGAGATTATTGGATTTCTGATGGGTGGGCATGGAGTTTGGAAAGTTAAGAACAGACATAAAGTAAATTTTTCCTCTTCCATCCTTAATGCCCATCTAAAGCTTGACAGTATTTTATCTCTGCTTGACTTCTTCCTACAAACCATTTGAGTGAAGTGACCAGGGAAAAAGCTTTTCTAAACTATTGCATTCAGAAGATGAAACCTATTGATGTTGGCTCTCTCATTTACAAGTCTATTTTCATGTCCGTCAGAGCTAGTACTACAGCAGGTTTGGGCTTCGCTTCTCTTATCTTTACTATTTACAAGAAACCTGGGGTTAAATTTGAGACTTGAAAAGAGCAACGATAGCCATTAAACCCTGTCAGTAAGGCTAATGTGGATTTATATGGAAGATCTCAGGCTAGAGCTTCTGATATTCCATCTACTTCAGCTTCAAGGCCGTCCACTTCTGGTACTTTGACTCATCCTCCTTTTAGCATGTACACTGTTGTCGGCACTATTTTTGGTGTGGGGTTTGCCCGTAAGAAGTTGTCGGTCATCGGAATTGAAATCCCGTTGCCCGCTTCAGAAGGACGTTTTTTAAAAAAAAATTTAATTTTGAAAAAGATGAAGTCAAACTGACCCCATAATTTTCATAGTTTAAATGAAAGAGCGCTTTACCTCAAATCCTGCATCTATCCCGAAGGATGAACACAAGAATTGAGAGTGAGGCTCGATCAAATAAACTAAAGAAAGTTATGACATCCGTTTGGTCTGCGAAAACCAATATATTGGCCGACAAATTCACCTATTTAATATAAGGAATTAAATAGGGTTTATATTATGC
>NW_018164930.1:376935-377169 GCF_001263595.1 Phalaenopsis equestris
ATTTGTGTGAAGCAATCAGCACAAATAACCTTGAAGATGTGAGGATTTAGGTCATGACGAACGACAACCTCGGAATCCTAAGGCGAGTTTAGGGCTTATATTATACATTATGGTTGTACAAAGGCCTAAAAAATATGTTTGAGGATTTATGTTGCACTAGGCAAACAACCTCAATATCCTATGACTTTATTGTTTAAATTTAAGGAAGGGATGTATTAGTGTAGATCCTCTTGC
>NW_018164930.1:377269-377537 GCF_001263595.1 Phalaenopsis equestris
TTTCATTTAGACCATGGAAAACCTCGTTAGCAACACTAAGTTACCTCCTCCGAGCGGTTTCCGATCTTCCAATAGAGACGTATTAATTTAGTTAAAGTTGTATTTTTTGGTGATGTTTGTGATTAAATTTTGAGTTATCTTATATTTTGAATGTTGTGAGGTATTTTTGTTTGAAGTTTTTTTTTTAGTTTTGATTTTGGTTTTGTTTTGTACTTTAACATGCAAGTGTTATTTATGCAGTAAGTATGGTACAAGCATAATTGAAAAG
>NW_018164930.1:379180-379886 GCF_001263595.1 Phalaenopsis equestris
TATTTTATGATTTTTTTATTATTTTTAATTATTAAAAATAATTAAAAATAACCTAAAAATCAAGTTTTTATTTTAAATATATTTTTATTTTTATTAAACTCCTCTGATATCAGAGAACTCAAAAAACTAAGTTTCATAATTTTTGGAGTTATATTTTAATTTTTAAAAATCATTTAAATTTTAAATTTAATGGTCACATTTAAAAATTAATTAAAAATATTACATGGTCTCCAAATCCTTTGAAATTTTTGTGGTGAGTTCTCTGACTTATAAATCTATGAACCACATTGGAGGACATAAATCAAGTGATTTTAATCTCTGTGTGCTTCAAATTAAATGTTTTAAACAAATTTAAGTTTGCTCAAAACAGTGATGTTTTGATTCTTAAAAATCATGAAATTATTTTCTAAGACTACTCTGGTCATAGGAAACTTACATGAATTTTTGGAGAATTTTCTAAGCCACATACAATTTTCTATAATTATTGGAATAGAAAATGCATAAAAACTTAGAAAATTAAGATCTCTGTTTACAGATCTCCAATGTCTTTAAAAAAATACTCAAATTGTGCAACTAGACAGAGGCTACAACATATAAAAATTTGGGGTCAAGATGATAATCCAATATGGATGGAGAATCAAAAAACCTCTAACACTAATTCATTTTTTAAAAATAATTTATGCATTAAATTAATGTGAAAATAATT
>NW_018164930.1:381702-437957 GCF_001263595.1 Phalaenopsis equestris
AATTTTGGCCAAATTTGGGTCCCAAGGGCAGTTAGGTATTTTTGGAGGTGCCTAGGGGCAAAAGGCCAAGTTGGGCATTTCAAGTGCAATTGGGTAGAGAACCATTTTGAATGAGTCATGGATCAATGAAATCTCCATTTTGGGTCCCCATGTATTGGTCTTAGCCAGAGTATGGTGAGGGTATGGTGAGGGTATGGTGTACCTTAACTCCAAATCAACACCCAGGATCAATCCTAAGGTCAAGTAGCCCTATAGGAACTCTCCTTGAGTTCCCTCATAATGATCTTATCTACTAAGTGCTAGAGGTTAGGACCAATATGTGGAACTTCAAATTGAGTAAAGAGAAGAATTTTTTGAGTTTCTAATGGTGAGGGTACCTTTTCTAGTTTTCTAAGACTAGTCAGTAGGAAAGTCCTATGGCTAGACCTAGGCTACTAAAGAAATTTCTAGACCTCAACCAAAAGTGAGGTCAACAACTGTTTTTGAGCAGTTGCTGATATAACAAGGTGATATACTTTCTGTACAGTGTCAACTGCAAGAAAATGAAGAACATTGGGAACATTATTTGAAACAAAAAAGTGACTATGAAGCGAGTTTCAATACTTCTCTAGTGAGCTTTATGAGAGGAGATCATAGTATATAGTTCTCTGCTTATCCTCATTATCAGATGTTTGAACACAACAAGGCTATGGACAAATATGATGATGATGTTGAGAAGTTATTCTGAGTTTGGTTGTATTTACTTTCCCTAGTTATTACTGACTTTTACTTATTTGATTGGTGATGTGGATTCTAGACTTTTTAATTTTCACTGCACTAGTAATTACCTTTTACTCCATTTCATATATTAAAGCTTGTATATGAAAGTAGTTCTTCACTTTGTACTTTTTATGCTAAACATGTTTACTTACAACTACACATGTCTATTTTTACTACCTGTACCTATATTATTTACATGTTTGCAACCTGTCAATAGATGATAAATCTGTTGAATTTTTTCTCTTTATACTTATTTTGTACTACAATGTCTTAAATTATTTAAAAATTTAAGTTTGGGGAAGGGAGAAAATACTTTAAAAACTAAACTTTTATTGTCCTCAATAAACTATTTTTAAAAATTATTTTAACAAAACCTGTGGTATGTGGTGCTATCTGTAAAGAATTATATTTTTAATTCTATGAATGTTATAGCGAACTTAAGTAAATTTTTTTAGTGATTAAGGGTAAGTCTAAAGTTAAGATATTTGGTATAAAAGTATAGAAATATGCTTTTACTATTCAAAGTAGGAGAAATTATATTTTTTAAAAATACTAAGGATCTTAGATTTACACTTTAAAAAGATATAGAGACTCTATAAAAAATCATTTTTATACTAATACACATTATACAGTAAGGAAATATGAGAAGTTTTAATTTTAAGAAGAGGATAGAGAACTTCAAAATCATTAAAGGCTATCCAGATATAGCAATCCTCACATAAAAATAAAAGAAAAGAAAGAATTAAAAACAATCCTGAAAGAAAAAGAAAAGTTAAAAGAAAAATATTTGAGGAGAAGCTTGAGGAGATGCATAATTAAAAATTGGCTTCACATGAATTATCCTATAAGAATAAACTTATTTACATTTCTAAGACTATTCTTAATTTTAAATGTATTAGTAAAATCTATACTAGTAGAGTTCTCATATAATTCTATCTCTTAATTTTTCTAAGATTCTTAAGACTTACAAATTACAATTATTTTTGAAATGAATAGAAAAATAGAATTCCTAATTTAAGTACTAGACACTCTTATACCCCGAGTTTATCCTGAGTTATTAAAAGATTCTATAAAGTTTCACCATCTCATTCATGAGACAAAAGTATAGGAATCTTTAATGAAACCCACTACCATAAGTTAAAGCATTTATTTTACAAAATAGATGCGTTCCTTGAGGACAAATAAAATTTAAGTTTGGGGGAATTGACACACCTTAGAATGTGCTATTTTTATATATACATTTTATTCTCAATTTTAAGGATGTTGCACATTAATAGAAGGTATTTTGTGTGCTTTTTATTTCAAGCACAAGAGATAGAGTTTAAGAATAAAAAGAGCAAAAATGGAGCAAAAATAGAGCAAAACGGTCAAATAGAGCAAAGGAACAAAAAGTATCCTGACGCCTAGGCGCTAGGTAGTTAAAACAGGTTTCTAGAAGATTGACGCCTAGGCGCCATAAATGGTTTTGATTTTATTGCAATGAATTTGGATAAATTTTGAAGAGGTGGTTGAAGTGAATTTTGGTGATTTTAAGAGCTTTAATTAAAGGGAGCATTGGCTGGTTAAAGAAGGGGAGAGCAGTAGTAGGAGTGGGTGTGTGTGTGTGTGGCATGAGAGTGTGTGCTTGAGAGAGTGTGTTGGTGAGAGTCTTTCTAGTATATATTTTGGTGTCTCTATTGGAGTAAGAAGTCATCAAAGAAACTTCTAAGGATTTGATTGGGGAGAAGTTTCAGATAAGTACTTTGTATGTTTGTTTGAGTTTTATTTTACTGTGTAAAATTGGATTTTAATATAAATCATGTTTTGTTGTGTTATCCCCATGAAGTCTGAGTAGTTTCCTTTATCTTTCTCCTTGCAATAAAAATTAATCATGTGTAGGATTAGAATTGTTTAAGGTTTCTCTTATTCCATACTTATGATGATTCATTACTTCATACTAAATTTACATCTTCAATTTGACCAATTGAAATGTTAAATTTTTTGTGAATGTATAATGACCCAGGAGGGCTATGTGTTCCTCATTTAGTAAGAATCACATTAAAAAAAATGGGTGACCATGTCCATAAATGCCAAAATACACACCTATAACAAAAAAAAAATGACATAAATTGAAGACAAAAAAAATTTTGTGAAACAACGTAAGAGCTACTTTCCGACAAATAGACTGATAAATACGAGAAACTTCAATATAATCTTGTTCTCTTTGTGTGCTTTTCACATATCCTCTTGCTATTGGATTTAATACCATCTTGACATGAAATCATGGCTTTCCTTTAGATTTTCCTTTGGGATAAGATATAAGTCTTTTAGTACTCCTTCCCAAAACCGACATTTGAAATTTTTTAGAGATGGAATAAGAGCTTCTTCAATGGAGTATCATATTCACTCTCTCTCTTGCTATTGGATTTAAGGCCCTCTGGACACGAAATCATGGCTTTCCTTTAGCTTTTCCTTTGAGATATGATATAATTCTTTAGAATTCCTACACAAAATTGACATTTGACATCTTTAAGAAATGGAATAAGACCTCGTTCAATGGAGTATGACATATACTCTCCCTGTTGCTATTGGATGTAATACCTTCTTGACACGGAGTTATGGCTTCCTTTAGCTTTTCTTTTGGGATAGGATGTAAGTCTCTAAGCGTTCCTTCCCAAAATCGACATTCAAATTTTTTAAGTATTGGAATAGACCTCCTTCAATGGAGTATGACATCTGCACTCTATCTTTTTATTGGAAGTAAGATCATCCTGACACGGAGTTATGAATTTTCTTTAGCTTTTTTTTAGGATAGGATGTAAGTCTCTAAGCGTTCCTTCCCAAAACTAACATTTGACATTTTTAAGTACTATATAAGACCTCCTTCAATGAAGTATGACATCCGCTCTTTTCTTTAACAATTAGATGTAAGACCCTCTTGTCGACCTATAAATTGGAATTTAAAATTAGTAGACTTGATTTAATTTAATATATAAGTATAATAATTTTAAAAATTAGTATTTTAAATCTTCAAAAGAAATAATGTTTTAATTTTTTGAAAATATGAGACCGAACCAATCTCATATATGCGATAGTTTAAATAAACGAGCGTAACACCACAAGTGATGTATCAATTCCGGGGAATATACACATTACTTGATAGTGAGACTCGATTAAATAAACTATAAGATTTATGACATCCATTTGGTCTTCAAAATCATTTTTTTATATAAGACGATAAGTTACCCTATTTAATATTGAAGACAAAATAGAGTTTATATTAAGTTGGGTTTCAAAGTTCCCTATAGAGGCAAGCCCTATAGTTAATTACATCTTAAGTGACCGAGACCGGTTAAGAATACTCTCGATTTAGACTAGTGGTTTTGATCTTAAGGATTCTAAAGTTTAAGGTTTTCAAGACTTGATATTAGAAATTCAAAAGGGATTGGATCAAGTAGGAATAATTATTTTTGGGAATCCAAATAAATGAAAGGTAGGAGATGTCATTGATCCAGGGAAAACCTTTGGGACTTTCAAGTTATCCTATTGTTTGGCTTAAATTTAGAAATGATATTATTTAATGTTTTATCCTGCCAAGGTTTATTATTTAGGGCTTATATTTGCATGACACAAGCATAGAAATAGCCTAGAAGATAAGAGGGTTTACGTCGTAATGAACGACAATCTCAGAGCCTAAAATGAGTTAGGGCATAGATTGCACAACATGATTATGCAAAAGCTAAAAGATGAGTTAAGGATTTATGACATACTAGATGAGCTACCTTGAAATCCTATGGCTTTTTATTTAATTCTAAGAGAAGATATGTTGTTGTAGATCTGGCTGCTCTCCCAAAATTATTTTTTGTGTTCATCCTTGTTATGCTACCTATAATGTTAGCTCTGAGCTCCTCATTGAAGTGAAAACTCTAGGCTTTTGGGTTTTAAAGTTTTACAGTTTTCATGCTAAGTTTCATTGTTCATGTATT
This sequence comes from Phalaenopsis equestris, assembly GCF_001263595.1. Taxonomy (NCBI): domain Eukaryota; kingdom Viridiplantae; phylum Streptophyta; class Magnoliopsida; order Asparagales; family Orchidaceae; genus Phalaenopsis; species Phalaenopsis equestris. The sequence goes on from NW_018164930.1 coordinate 386,427, forward strand.
ATGGGGGGTGCTTAAAGTTGATTAGAGCGACACCAATTAGGATCCCACGATTCCCTCATTCTGGTACCACTATTTTCTTTTGAATTCACTTAGCCTAAATGATTGTTAAGCTCATTTAAACCGGGGAGATCTCGTTAGCATCCATGGGTTACCTCATCCGAGGGACTCCTGTAAATTCAAAAGGACGCATTATGTTTTTTGTTGTTTTTTGAAAAAAATTAAGTTAATTTTTGAAAAAAAAGGTTTGTGTTAATTTTGAAAATTGTTGTTTTGGTTTTTGAAAATAAAATGACAATAAATAAAATGTAGATACGTACCTGTCATCTTCTCACTGCTCCCATTGAGATGTTAGCATTCATAATAATGTGCTTATTAGAACAACTACTAAGTGGTAGTGAAGCCTTAATGATTTAAATTCAAAAGAGACCACAATTCATAACTTGGTGAGTCCCCAAGGGTTTTAAGGATGATTTTCTGAAACAAAACATAATGAGTTCAATTATTCTTCAAAATGTCCAAAAGATTATAAAACTGCTCGTGGCATAGCCCTAAACAACTCTTAAGAATCCTTTAGACTATCTCGAGTTCATTTGAACTTATTATGTTGTTGAATGAATCATCCCGAGGTTTGTTAAATTTAAACTGTGCCCAGTTCCCCATCTCAATTAACCCATGAGAAAAGGGGCATGCAACTTGTAGTGTTTGAGGGAGGTTAGTTATGGTTCCATTGCTGACTAATCCTTAAGCATTCTTACATTGAACTTAGCTAACTATAAAGCTCAAAAGACACTGAAGGTAGATGTGTAATTTTGAAGAAAGAGGTCAAATTAATAATATTTAATTAAAAAGTAACCTATGAATCATCCATTGGTTTGGTGATTCTGGATTGGTGAGTTATTGATTTCCTAACTTATATCTCAAACATTTAACCATTCAAATCAATTCATCTTCCAATGTTCAACAAGTGGGATAATTACAATAAAAGTGGGGTTAATTGGTTTCTACCTCTTAACTTCATGTCTCAATCACTTTGGAATGTTACTTAAGATTAAAATATTTCCCTTTAAACTTTTAACCCATCCTAAAATTTTAATTAGGTTAAAAGGGTGGAAATTACAATTTTTCCCCTAAGGCTTTTATCTTCGTAAAAAAAATCTTAAATCAATTCACATGGACTTGGAAATTTGCTGCTCTATTTCTCATGGGTTAATTAAGATGCTAGAGAAAGAATTATATTTTTCCAATCTTTATTTTAATTTATATAATTATTTTAATCCAAAAATATGAATTTTCAAAGTTAATTTATTTAATCAATCAAAATAAAGTTTTTGTCCTTGAGAAAATTATTGAAAGTTCACCTAGGTCAGAGAGACACTCACACCAAATTTCATGAATTTTTTAAATATATTTTAATTATTATAATTATTTGTTTGTTTTGAAGATTAATTAGATAGAAAATATATTTTATTTTGAAAAAAAATTATATTTTTTCATTGATCTCCTTGACTTCAAGGAACTCAATGAAATTCACTTCATATATTTTTTCTATATTTATTCTATTTTTTTATAATTTTTTTAGTAAAAGTTTAGGAAAATACATTTTTAGGCATTAAAAATACATATTTTTATTTAGAAAATTAGGAAAAAAATTATAATTGACCCTAAGTGGTCAGAGAACAATTAGAAGCATTTTGGTGCATTTTTTGTATTTTTGCGATTTTGTAGGATTTTCTACTTATCTTTAAATTGAAAAATAGCCAAAAAATGAACTATTCATTTTAATATTAATTTTATTTTTCTTGAGTGCCCCTGGTCACAAGAAACTCCTAAACTGAATTTTCAAAAAAAAAAAAAATCGAGTTGTATTTTAAATATTATAATTATTTTAATGCTAAAACTTCATTTTTCTTTGAAAAATAAACTTTAGTGGTTAAATTAATTTAAAATGGTTTCAAAATTTTATAGAGGGTTAGTATGTTTAGTATCTTCAACAAGGAGCAATTTTTATGATTTTTTAAAGCATATTTCATTAATTTCAAATTTTATGGTTTTTAATGACTTAACTCAAGAAATTATATTACAAAAATAATTAAATTTAGATTTTATTTTACATATGTCCCTCTGACCACAACAAACCTACCGAAACAAGTTTCATAATTTTTTGACATTTATTTTCTTTTATATAATTATTTTAAGCAAATATATGACTTAACTTTGGAAATTAGGGTTTCTCATGCTAAAAGGGTTCTGTGACTTTAGAAATATCAGAGAATACTCTTAGACACAGAGAGTAAACCTCAAAATTTCACCTCAAGGTGATTAAAATTTCATTTCCTATGATTTAAACAAGATTTAGAGTATTTAATTAATTTAAAAATAAATATAAGTCAAATATTTTTTTATTTTTAGTCCACTTGATTCTCCTCTGTTCACTGAGCACAGGGGTATTTTTATTTTATTTTTATGATTTTTCTATACCAAGTTATGAATTTTCTAAGTTTTTGAATTAATTTAAATAAAAAATAGGCTTGAATTAATTTTCTAAGTTTTTGAATTAATTTAAATAAAAAATAGGCTATTTTTCTATTTATCCACGTCGGCGCCACGTAATCCTCAACGGCTCCAACCTTTCTACGTGTCGCGTGCTACTGGACGCCGCCTTCTAAGTCAGCCTCCGCGCGTGTCGACTTTACTGCTCCATCTATTCGTCCGACGCGATCTGATTTATCTGTCCGATACACGCGGGAACGAATGGCTCCTAGTCATTGTCCCCAAGTGATCTAACTCATAAATCGCTCGCTTTCTAACCCTAATTTATCTCTGAATTCTCAACCAAATCATGCAGGGTTTGTTTCTACACGTGCATTTAGCTGAGACGAAGACATCTATACGGTTACATGCTCATGAAATTAAACTTTTCTTCATAAAAGCCCAAACCGAGGTCAAATTTGGGTGTTTCGATCCATACCTTTGTCCAAGAGGTGCGATCTCAATTGGATTTGTTCTCGAGCTTCATTGTGAGCTGGTGAACCTCCTTCAAGTGCCAATTTGGTAAGGGGTTTGATCTGAGTATGAGATCGATCGAGGGGTGGCACGACCTTGGTCAAAGTCTGGTGCAGAGGGCTCTAGAGATGGAGCTTTTAGTGGGGAACCTCCTCTCTTGATTTGGTTAAGCTCAAGAGCTCATCGATTTGGGGAATTGATAAGGTTCAACATATGTCAGTGAAAAGCCCTGAAATTGGGTGAAGAAATTAAGCTTTTGTAGTGGGAATTAGGGCAAGGGAATGGTGGGGATTGGCTTCTCTATACTGTTATACTGTTAGAGGGTCTGAAGAAAATTTGGCAGAGTTTGGTTAGGGATTCAGCACTCTCCTCTCTTTAGTCGTGGGGGTGGTCTTACTTATAGCCATGGCCATGGTGGCCAACAGGGCAAGCCAGGGTGGCAGAGATGTCGCTTAGGTGGAGAGAAGAAGATCTCCAATGGCCAATTAGGTCAAGCCAGCTTAGGTGGGTTTAACTTTAGGGTTTCTGCAATTGGGGCTTCTTAATTGTTTCATTTTCGGGCTACTTGGGTGGTCAACTGGCCAAAGTCAGGTCACCTCTGAGCTCCGGGAAGTTAGGGAGGTTGTGTAGTCAAGCCAATTTAGTCCCAAGGTGGATCCAAGGCTTTGGTCCAAGGGGAAGTGAGGTTTGGGTTTAACCCATTGGTCCAAGGGCTAAGTTTGGTTCCATGATAGTTAGGGTTGACCCTAAGACAATTAAGCAGGTTTTGATGAAGTCAAATGGCTAGTTTGAGGCATAAAACCAAGTTTAGACTTAGCATGAGAAGGGTAAATCCTAGTGGAGAGGGAAGAGGGAGTGGTCACCTCCACTTGCCAAATTTGGCAAATTTGACTTTATGATGCCCATGGGAGGTTCCATGGGGCATGCCATGCTATGTATGAAACCATGGAAAAGTTTCATGCAAATGACGTTTAGGATTTATAATTTTAAAATAAAATAAATCAACATTCCCAATTTTGGTAAGATTTCATGTACATGAATGGTATGTCATGTTGGGGTAATTCAAATTCCTTAAGATGATGAAGAATTAATGGGCTCAAATTGGGCTTTTAAAATTGATCCCATCGGTTTAAAGTATGCATGATGGACTTTAAATTGAAGTTAACCATGGGCTAATCAAGTTGGGCTTGGGTTTGATTGAAATTGAGTTTGAACTTTGAAATTGGGTAGGTTATGAGTGAATTGGATGAAAATTGGGGTCAATTTGATCAATTGGGTCAATTTGATCAATTGGGTTTTGATCAATTGGGTGCAAATTGGGGGATTTGGGTCTTTAAGGGCAATTTGGGAAATATAGACAATTTTGGTAGATTTGGGGATAATTAAAGACATTGGGCGATTCAAATTGTTTTTGAAGACATTTAAAGTGAATTTTGAGATTTTAGGAATTTTTGGAGTAATTTTGGAGAATTTAGAGGCAAAATTGAAATTTTGGTCAAAATAGGTCAATTTGGTCAAATTTGGCTCAATGGGTGGTTGGGATTGGTTTAGAGGAGGTTTGGAATGATTTGAAAGGTTTTGGGAATTTTTGGGCCATGAGGATTATTTTAATAATTTTGAATAAGTTTGGGGCTAAAAGCCTAAAATTGGTTATTTGCGTAGGATTTAGGGTTTGGGGGCATTTGGCCATGGGTCTTAGCCATACTTAACCACCTTGGAACCAGACCTAACCAAATGGCAACCCCTTCATGAAGATTTACATATTGATCCTATCGATCTCAACCAAAGGCCAGAGGCATGAGACTATCCATGTAAGTTTCTTAAAGGGTGAATGAGGTTGGTTTAATGGGTGTGATTTAGGATTTTGGGAAAAGTGGGGAATTGTGATATGCTTATGCGTGTGAAAGACCAAGCCTTAGCTACCCAGGGTTGCCCTAAGTCCAACAATCCTATGGGAACTATTCCTTGAATCCTCACATATTGGTCTCAACCTTTGAAGTGCTGGAGGTTCATGATCACCCATTTGGGTTTCAAAGAGAGTAAAGAAGTGGTTTGAATTTCTATGTAGGTGGACTCCATCTTTAGTCTTCTAGGATAGTCAAAAGAAAAGTCCTATGACAAGGACCTAAGCATTAAGAGGAAGAAAAGACCTCACCAAAATTGAGTTCAACAAATGGACCCCAAATAGATGTAGCGTGCTAACCAGACACACCACGCATATTGACATTGACTCAAGTGATTAACAAAACCAACACAGACATTCTAAGCTAACACACTCAGAACAAAACAGAAGAAGAGTGAACAAGGTTTCCGTTGGGGAGTACCAAACAAAACTTTGATCGAAACTGAAGATTCCAGAACACTCAGAGGGGATCAGTGGGTGAAACTTTGAACCATCAAATTCAAAAGTGGATTTTGAATTCGTGAACCCCTAAAAAGGGATGCTTCACAAATTCACGGAAGCAACCATAAGGGAAACCGACGGCGATTCGATTCGTTTCGTTGATTTGATTATGATTTTAGTTGGAATTTAATTTAATTTTGAGAACAATTCAAGAATCAAGGATAATTGAAGAGACCAAATCGAGATGGAAACCACGGGAAGGTCAGGGAAGGTTTAATTGCTATTAGCTTAAAGGTTTGATGGTTGATGTCATGGGATAGAGAGCTTAGCCAAATTTGGGGGCAAGCTTCCTTGATTTAAGGGAGCTCGGTCCATGGCTCAAATTTTGGGTCTTGAGTGATTTGATTAGCATCCTATGTGGCTAATTAAGGCAGGAGAAGGCTAAGCTTGGTTAATGCAAAAGATTTGAATTTATTTTGTCCTTTGGTTCAAAATTAGGGTTTTAGCCAAGAATTGGATTTGGGCTTGGCTTCGGCTAGGTTTAAAAATTATTTGAAGGGTTTAAATGGTCCATGGGGATGTCATGAAGAGTTTAGGAACTAAAATTGGGAGAATTGAATTGCATAAAGGCTTCAATTGGATGGAATTTTGAAGTTGGGCCAATTTGAGGCTTTTGGTTTGGACTTGGATTTAGGTTGGGTTTAAAGTTGGGTCTAGGTCAATTGAGGGCTCAATTTGGTCTAAGGGGATGTTATGAAGAGTTTAGAATTCAAAATTGAGGAAATTGGATGGGTTATGGGGTTCAACTTGATGGAATTCAACTTGATGGAATGGGGTTCAACTTGATGGAATTTGAAGGTATGGTCAAATTGGGGATTTTGGCCCAAAATTGAAATTGGGGTTTGGAAGTTGGCTCAATTGGGCTCCAAATTGGTGTAGATTAGGATTAGGCATGTTGATAAATGATTTAGGATTGAAATTGGGTGAAATTGAAATGCATTAAGTGGGAATTGGGATTAATTTAGGGAATTTGGTCTTTTAGGGTCAAAATTGGGATTTTGGTCAAAGTTGGTCAATTTGGTCAAATTGGGCCCAATGAGTGGTTAGGATTGGTTTAGGAGAGGTTTGGAATGATTTGGAAGGTTTTGGAAATTTTTTCGACATGAAGGGCATTTGGTAAATTTGGCGGTATTTTGGAAATTTTGGGGTGTTTTGGTCACTTTGGATGGTTTAGAATGATTTGACATGATTTTTTAGGAAAATTGATAATTTGGGTAATTTTTGGAATTTTTAGGGTTCTAGGGGAAATTTGGTAATTTTAAAAAAATTTGGGGCTAAAAGACCAAAATTGGTTATTTGGATAGGATTGAAATTCATGCCAATCACATTGTTACCTTATTTGAGCCATGGGACCAAGGGGAAGCTTACTTTGGATCCTTCCTGTGTGGGTCTTAGCCACCCTAGCCAAGGGCTAAGAGCTTAGGAACCCTCCGCCCCTACATGAGTTTCCAAAAGAGAAAAAGGGAACAAGTTCAATGGGTGTGATTTCAAGGTTTTAGGACAAGTGGAGAATTGTGATGTGCTTGAGTGTGTGGAAGACCAAACCCTAATCACCCAGGGTTGCCCTAAGTCCAAGTAGTCCTATGGCAACTTATCCTATGAATCCTCACATGTTGGTCTCAACTTTCAAAGTGCTGGAGGTTCATGATCATCCATGTGGGTTCCAAAGAGAGTAAAGAAGTGGTTTGAATTTCTATGTAGGTGTGTCCCATCTCTAATCTTCTAGGATAGTCAAAAGGAAAGTCGTATGACTAGATCCTAAGTACCAAGAGGAAGAAAATGCCTCACCAAATTGAGGTCAAGAACATAGATGCACGTTTGCACGCATATATCGGATAAAGCAAGTCCTATTGGATTTGGAAAGTCTGGCAAGTAGGTATGATAGTGCGTACTGCAGGTGCATGCAAGTGCTTGCAAATGGTTTTGTATGTGCGACATCGACCTGGATTTGGAAAGCCCCGTAGGGCTAGATTTTGCAAGCAAAATGGGCATTGGATCCGACAAGTCGAAATACTAGATTTGACAAACTAGTGGCTTGATTTAGAAAAGTGGGGGTCTGGATTTGGCAAGTCTAGATTGTGTGCGTGCAATGGAATGGAACTGTGAGCACGTGCAAGCTGGCACAAGCGGTGTCGTGAGCCTGCAGAGCAAACTGGACCTAGAATTTCCAAATCTAGGAATGTGGCGCAAACCAGTGGTGGCTAGATTCTGCCAAACCAAAGGTTGTGGCAAGCCAGATGTGCCTAGATTTTTTAAATCAAGATTTGTGCTGGCGTGCATGTAGTTGCACCTGGGGTGTGTTGGGTGTGTGTGCCTCACGTGTGTGGAAATGCTTGGCCGCCCATGTAAAATCCATACTTTCATTATTTTTGCTTCAAATTCTCCTCCTTTTCTTCCTCGAGTGGCATAAGCCTTGTACTCTACACAACACAACAATAATACATTTCTAAAGCATAATATCATGATAAATCAGAGCATTAACAAAGTATTTAATGCAGAAAATTCACATAAATTTACCTCGTATCAATCCCACCAAACTTGCTCATTGCTTATTAGTCATGGAGTTTTCACTAAGTTCTCAAAATTTAATTTTTCTTGTAATTTTTTCCTCTCAGCTTAATATCAGTTATTTAGAAGGTATATATAGGGTGTATTGAAATTATCATTCTTATGGGTCTTCTCTAAATCTAGAATTCTCCCACTTAATTTCCCTATTTTCAAATCAATGTTTTCCTCATAAGTTGCATGCAATTGGTCCTTATAAGATAATATAAGGTCTTTTAAATTTTGGGTTGGATTTTCCCTTTGTTTTTCAGGTTCTTGATCTAACTTCACTGGGTTACCGTCCTGCCTAGGGTTGTCTTCCAACTCTTCCTTTTTAGGCACTTTTATGGGTGATCCAATAGGCTCAAATATCTCCCTTACAATGCAAGAGGGTGCTTAGAAAAATGAGCAAGTACTTCCTCGGTCATTTTCTCACCAAAATCCTCCAACTCAGCTTGTTCTTCAGGGACCAATCCTTCAGGTTCAAAGTTATGGCTATATATTATCCCTAATATCTCTTGGGATTCTAGGCTACCTAACTACTTTATTTGACTTTATATGTTTCATAATGCGACAGTTTAACTTTGTAATTGATTAAGTAGATTTATTATCAAAGCATTCAAATTTTCTTTTTCTTCAGAGTAGTCGTTATTCTGGTTATTCCAATAATCTGCAAGATTGATTTGGGGGCTCCAACACTGCTAGTTTTCTACATTTGATTCATTGTTATTCTAATTAAAGTTTTGGTAAGATAACCAACTAGGGTAGAAATTATTGGAATATAGGTCAACAAAACTAGTTTCTATGGTAAGGTGTTCAAAACTCATGTGAGTGCTAGCCATCAATGGGTTGACATACTCCTTAAAATGTATAAATTTGTTTACTTGAAGGTTTGTCATTGGGTGTTTATAATTCATGGGAAAGCTAACCGTTACTCCTGAAAAGGTGTAAATTAGTTCTACAAAGGGTTTGTCATTATGAAGTGTTGATATATATATATATATATATATATATATAATTTTAAAAAAATAATAAACACAAGAAAAAAATAGAATGGAAAACAAACAAAGATAAAAATAATTAAATTTTAAAACTTGAAACTCTGAGTATTTCAACTAAAATTCTATTAAGGTGAGAAAATTTTGACAACTATCCTTAGCAGCAACAACAAAAAACTTAACGACTAAAAATTTGCCGCGAAGTAAGTCGATCAATCATACAAATATACATGTTAAGTAATAATGTGGTTAAAAAGTATTACGAATCAAACCCACGATGATAGTGCCAAAATATTATTTATAGGCAAAGTTTATTGAACCACTAAGTCTAGACTGAAATGAGCAAAAGCAAGAGTAAATATACAATTTTAAAAAGGCAATAAATAGAAATAGAAGGAAAAGTTGTTGGGTTTTTCAAATATGTAAGATTTGTACATTTTTTAATGGTTCAGGTGATTTCTTTTAGCTTTCCTATGGGTCCCATGCTGAAGTTAACAACCAAGATATAATGTTCTTCGTATGCCTATGCATAGGTCAAAAGAAGACAGAAACCCAAGAAGTTAAGTTTCTTTAATCCCCATGGCATTGGTTCAGGTGATTTCTTATAGTTTTCCTATGGGTCCCACACTATAGTTAACAACTAGGATATAATGTTCTCCTTATGCCTATGCATAGGTCAAAAAGAAGATGGGAACCCATGAAGTTAAGTTTCTTTAATTTCTATTGCATTCCATGGAATTTTTTCCAATTCTCTGGGTAGGTAGCAAAATTCTATTATAATATGCCTATTGTACAAGGATTTTATGGTTAACCTACTCATTCCTCTATGCAATAGACAAAATTCATAGTTCACTAGAAATTTTAACTTTCTTATCATGCCTGTTAAAAAGTAAATGACGACAGGAAAATTAACACATCAATATCATAAATTTAAGCTTTAGAGAGGCATCAAGGGAAAAAGAAATTCATAGCATGAAAACTACAGGAAATCCAAAAGACTTACATCACAAGAATATGAAAAGAAATTAGTTACAAATTACAATGCATGATGAAAAAAAATTAACAAGAACTTTGCTATTGCAAGTATAAGAAACAGAATGCAAGAAATACAAAAAACTTAATATAGATCCAATATAGCCACACTAGTTTCCATACTATATAAAGTTCATAATCATCAAATTAACAATAAGGCATAAATGAGCTTATAGGTTCAACAAAGGGTGAGTGGAGATGATATTCATAATGCTATGATCCCGAAATTATAGATGTGCAAAATTAATAAAGTTGACTCCACTTTGCAACGGTGTCAAAACTTGATTCGTTATTGATGAATAAGAAATTGAAGCAATTCATGTTAGGATTCTACGCAAGTATATATATTATTATCTAGTAATACAATACTTTCTGAATAAGCCCAAAATATCAATCCCATGAGGAAGGTGTAAACTCGTAATGGAAATTGAAATCAGGAAATTCACAACGACAAAGAAAATCTACTACACTAATTTCAAATGTTTTGGGTGCCATCAGAACTAAATTACCAACTACTAGTGAGACTATAAAGCAAAGCTAAGCAATTACTACTAAACTATTTTTATATTTTTGTGACAAAGTTATCAAATATGAGAAAACATCATTCCCACTACAATGAGTTTTTAGTTAAATGAGAGTGGTAAATGACTTGAATTTGTATTGTGCCAAATAGGAGCGGTTTTAATTCTCTACCCTCTGTCAAGTGTTATAGAGAATCGTTAGCTAATCTTAGGTTTAGTCCTTAAATTTGTGGTTAGGCTGGGAGGATACTGACTCTCACTCCATAGCTTCCACTTCCTTTCCTCTGAAGGCCAACTCTTGCTTTAGTTCTTAAATAGTAAGACCAAATTAGGGATTTTAGTCTGTCACCTAAAATCTTCAATTCTTTGCCCAATAATGTATAATTTCCAATTTATTGGCAACTAATTCCATGAACGAAACACTCCTTCATGGAATCAAATGTTATTCTCACTTTGTTAAAGAACTCATACTCCATTTCCCGTATCGTATGTTTCACAACAGATTTTAATATTTCAATTGGCCACATCGAAAAGTAAATTAAGAATGAAGTTCAAATCCTCACAAATTATTGACATTTAAAACCATTAAAAAAACTTAAAATGACACATCTAAATTATCTCTTCATTTCACCATATCTCAGAGTAAGGAGAAAAAACAAATAAGACTACTCAGAACTCATGAGGAAGCTACAACAAACACGAATTTCATAAAGAAAGAAATTTTATACAAAAATACTAAACAAACAACACTTATCTATAACTCTTCCTCAAAGTAAATCCCTTGAAGCTCCTCTTGAGTCTCTTTCTCTCTTTACAAGACTCTTGATTCTCTCTTAAAAGATGTAAGGAAGAAGAAATCACTCACTTCTCCCCCTCTCCAACAACTCTTAGAGGAGAAATCACACTTAGACTCACCACTAAACTCAAAGAACTGACTCAAGACTCAACACACTAAACAATACACATGATGGACAATAGTGGAAAACGATGAGACACTAAGGGACTTGTTTTTCTGACCAATTTTCACTCTAAATAGAGCATAATGTTGGTTTTTCAAGAGATATGTCAAGTAACTCTTCAAAAAGCATCCAGATTCATCGAATCTTCTAGAAATTCGCCCAACACCAACATTGGCGTCGTTGGAGCCCACGCTGGCCCGTCCTGACCCGAAATTAATTTGGAGCTCTCTAAAAAATGGCACCGTCAGCGCCCATTCTAGCGCTGTTAACGCCCCCGCTGTTCTGGACTCCTTCCTTCATGCTGGCGTCATCGGCGTCCATGTTGGCACCGTCGGCGCTGAGTATTTCTCTCCAAAACTCCATTTTAACTCCAAATTTCATCCTTTTTGCTAAAAGTACTAAAAATCATCAACCTGCAATAAAACATGAAAAATATTTTCCTTTAAAGCAAAATATCACCAAAAATGAGTATAAAATATAGGTCTAAAAATGCATATATTTTTTATGCATCAAAGTCCCCCAAACTTAAATGTTACTTGTCCTCAAGTAACTCCTTTACTACATAAAAATATGACTTATGGTAAAGAGTTTAACTTCTATACTTTTATATTTTGGCCTACTAAATATCATAGAATAACTTAAGAAAAAATTAAAATAACTCAAGTTAATACTAAAGGTATAAGAATATATAGCAGTCAAGTCTAAGATTTCTGATTTTCTATTCTTTTCAAGGAAATTCTATTCTTTCTATTCTTTTCAAGGAAAATTGCAAATTGTCATATTAAAGCCACTTAGAATATCCATATGACAAAGAACTCTATGAAAACTTTACTAGTAAATATGCTAATACTTAAATACAAGTTTAGAGAATAGAGTTAAGCCTTCTTTCTTAAGTTGATACAAGTGAAACCAATTTTTGATTAGCAATCTCCTCAAGCTTCACCTCACATATTTTTCTTTTCCTTTTTTTTCTTTTGCTTTTTACTTTTTATTTTCTTTTTCATGTGAGGATTACTATATCTGGATAGCCTTTAATAATTTTGAGCTTCACTATCCTATCCTCTTCTTAAAGTTAAAAACTTTTCACATTCCTTCATTTTATAAATTCATATTAACTTTGAAGATTTTTTATAAAGTTTCAATCTTTTCTTTTCATATGAAACATTAAGATTCTCAATACTTCAAAATTACAAATTTCTTTATTTAAAATGGAAAAACATAGTCTTATTCTCTCATACCAAATACCTTAATCTCTAGAATTAACTTTTATCATTGAAAATTTTTACTTAAGCTCACTATATATTTAGAAACACAAATATAGTTATCTAAAGTTAGGCTCTAATACCAAAGGTCGTATCAAATTAAAAATTTTTAAATATAGCTAATTGCGGAAAAATAAAATTAAGTTTCTTTCTTTAAAAAGGAATTTTTCCTCCCCCCAAACTTAAATTTTTAAAAGATTAAGCATGAAAAACTGAAAATATAGGGTGAAAGAAAATAGTTAATACATAAAGAAAAGACTTACCTGTTGGAGGTTCTGATTTTGAAAGTTAACTCTGAAATATTGCAGGTGCTAATATGAAAACCTAAAGACTTAAAACATTAAATAACACATAATATATATATATATATATATATATAATTTGCTGAGAAAGAGTTAATTAAAAATAAATATAACAAAGTACTAAAAACAAACAACAGTACTAAAATAAATTTCAATTCAACAACAGCTCTACAGATTATAGTTCACAACACAACATTCAATATAAATCAAAGTTTCACATTTAACAAACTAAAAAATAACAACAACAACAAAATGCGACAAACTATAAACTAAATAAAAGATCAAAACTATGACTAAGAAGCCATCTTCATTCATCCTCTTCTTGTGACAAAGCAGAAATCTTCACTCATCCTCTTCTTCTTCTACATGCTGCTGATAAGGGGTAAAGATAGGGTGACTAGGAAACTGTACTAAGTTATCACCCCTCATGTATCTAACCATAGCATCATCATAAGCATCATCATAATCATACTTCTGTCTTGTTAAATCATTATTATGCGCATTCCTGGCCTATAAATGTTCAATCCTGCTCTCCATCCTTAAGATATCTCCCAGCTGGATCATCATCTACTCCATAAGTCCCTAGAGAGTAGGGGTACTAGAAGTAGAAGGAATATCCCTACTCCTACTTACCGTTCTCCATCCAACATGAGATTCATAGGCCTTAATATTTGTCGGTCCAATAGGTTTAAGAGGCTCAATCCTTTCCTCCTCATTTCTAAAATCAACTCCTGATTGCTCACATAATGTGAAAAGCAGGGCAGGGTGTCCTAACCCACCAGTCCTCTTACCCATAGCAATAGAACAAATGTTCTTATAGATAATAAAGCCAATATTTATCCTGCTCATCTGTTGGATACAAAAGTTCAGGATGGATCTATCCTTAGTAACTTTGCTATGGTGGTATGTAGGTATCATTCTGGCAGATATAAAGTAATGTCAGGCCTTGGATACGACATTTAACATAGAAGCAGGGAAGTTTACCTTAACATTGATCTTCACCTTCCAAGCTCCTCTCCCATCAGTAAGAAATGAAATAACTTCATCCAAGGCCTCATTCGTAGCAGAGAATGTGTTGTACTCACAGTGATATGCTACTTGTAACTGATAAAATTTGTTGATCCTCTTCGGGGTGAATTCAACCATTTTACCACGAATATAGACGTGGTCATTAGAAGTCTCCCTAAAGTTGGTATTAAACTCCCTGACTATGCCAGTCATAACCTCGACAGTAAAGTAACAGAAATTCTCCAACTGTCGAGCAACAATCAATCTCTCGACTTCACCACCCAAATTTTTGAACGCTTGGTCCTAAATTATTTTCGTTGTATTCAGTAGACTGTTGTAATGAATGCTGGATTTGAAGTTGACGAATCTTTGGTCATCATATTCAATTTTCCTCTTTCATTTGCTTGTCCTTGGTGCCATTGCAATTTTTGAGAAAAAAATGATAAAATCCAAATAAATTTTGAAAATTTTGAAAATCGCAATGTGAAATGTTCTGAACTTAAATCTATTAAGTAAGAGTTCTACACAAAGGATTTTCTCAAAATCTTCCCAAAAATTTCAAAATTTCGGATCTCGGCAATGTAGGATAAATTCTTGGTGAAAATAAAAAATATTGAGTTCAAAGTATAGTTCTTACCTAGAGAAGATGAAATACGAACTTCTTTTGTCTTCTAATCCCCTCAAATCCAAGTTTTCGCAAGCCCTAGGGGTGTAAACCGAAGGGGTAAAAATGGTGTTTTTACTATGCAAATCGCGAAGTTTTAAAGGATTTGGGGACTTTTGGGTCTCGGGCGCCGTCGACACCAGAGCCAAAAATTCAGTTTTTCACCTTTTGACAATTTCAGTTGTTTCCAATTCACTCCAACATCTAATTAATCTCTTTAAACAATAATATTCGTCCTTAAATAGTCCATAAACAAGTGTAATAGTCCACAAACAAGTGTTTTTACAAATGTTTTTACAAACAACACAAAACTAACTTTTATATATAAAATTTCAAAGTTATTTTCAATCCCATTAACACATTAATAAAGCAAATCACACCATAATTCATCGTTGAAATCAACCCACAACACTAGAACACTGAAAACTAAACTATACATATAATCCAATTGATAGGAGTTTCAAAGCAAAACAAATCCAACACAAATACATTAAAAACATAATTATATTTAAATAGTAGAAATTCTAAATTCCTCAATTACTCCTCTTCATCTTCAGTACTGTCTCCTCCTCTAATATCTCCCATAGACTGGTGCTGCACGTACAAATTGTAGAATGGTTAGTACAAGAATTAATCAGTCGAATTTTGATCGATCCATTCATTCTTCTTGAACATTGATCAAAAATATCAAAAAATATTTTCTATTGCATTTATGATGTTCTGAAGTTCACATCTGCTTTCTTTATTTTATTCTCCAAAACTCGTGAACTTCCAACTGTACAGGGCATTAAGGGTGTCAAAACATGTGATGATTGATCCAACATAATGTCCAACGCTTCATTTCCATTCCCAATATAGTTTGCATTAATAGGATCCATGGGCTTCCAGGGTAACAACACATTCTCCCAACTTTCATATGGTACTTGAGATTGACTGCAAAGTAAGAAGATCGTAGAAGGATGTCCCAGTCCATATATAGGCTCATGTATTATCAAACCCAAAACAGATTCAACAATAATTGATCCCACATCAATGGGTTTTCCCATTTGAATACAATAGTTTAAAATTGTACTTTCTTTACTTTCTTTTGTAACTTTGTAACTTTATTAATTTTCATTGTAGGGAGTAATTTCGCAGATATGAAGAAATGCCATTATTTAGATATTAGATTTAGCAAAAAAGCAGAGAAACTAACGTATCCCTCATCTCTGATTTCTTAATTATCACGTTCATCTATCAGAAAATTACACATCATACATCGAATCCTTCTTTAGAATAAAGTTCACATAGTGACAGATTGAAACACTTTTTATCATAAACATATCGTTAATTCGTGACGGAGTAAATGGTACCCACTTACGTCGAACAAAGACGACTCCCTGATTAATTCCATGAAGATTAGCATAGAATTCTTTCACGACTGGAACAACTACTGCAGCGGCAGTGTAGCATAGAACTTCTCAACTTCTCTGTACTATGATTTCCTCAATTTGCGAACTTGGGTTATTAAACCCACGATTGACAAAGCCTCTCTACTTGAAAAGTCTCTTCTTCGATTGAAATATCCATATCTTGAAGTGTTTTTGGAATTGGAAGCCATGAATTTCGAAATCTAGAAGTCTCTGGTCGTCCAAAATGGTTTTCATGCATTTAAAAGACTTTTAGGCAGTTATCTTGAAGCAAAATCCTGCCAGTCCGCCAAAAACTCCCCAAACTGCCAAAACCGCACTAGGCACCGTCGACGCCCTCGCTGGCACTGTCGATGCCCCCGCTGGCACCGTCGGCACCATGGCTCTATAAAGTGGCGTTGTCGGTGCCAGAGTGAAATTTGCGTCCGTTTTGTTTTTAGTTTAATTGATTTTCAAATTTTCTTCCAATACCAACATTTGTCTTGATTTATGATATATAAGATTGTGTAGGATTCTAAGATATTATCAACTCCTAATACATTATAGCAATTATAAAACAAAATATTGAAAATAACTAAGATATATATGGGTTGCCCCCAATAAGCGCTTGGTTTAACATTGTCAGCCCGACGTACCAATGTTTATTCAGGATGACACAACATCAAGATCTCTTTAAATTGTGGCATATGCTCTTCATAATATTATTTCAGTCGATGCTCATTAACTTTAAATATCTTTCAAATTTTAGGATCCTCAATAACAACAAACTCATAATGATAGACTTTGATCACATTGAATGGTCCTAACCATATAAACTTCAATTTTCCTGAAAATAATCTCAATCTAGTATTATATAATAGAACTTATTGTCCAGGTTATTGTCCAGGTTCAAATTATTGTCCAGGTTCAAATTTCTTTCTTATAATCTTCTGATCATGCCATATTTTCATTCTCTTTTTATAGATCTTTGCATTATCATATGCTCATTGAGTTGCAATAATCTTTTTTCACCAACATCCTTTTGAATTAAAATTGAATTCCTTAATACCTCAAAATGCTTTATGTTCCAACTCTATTGGTAAGTGGCATGTTTTACAAAAAAATAAGTATATATGGGGAAATTCCAATAGATATCTTATAGGCAGTTTTGTATGCCCCCATAATGAAGTATCTAATCTAGCAAACGAATCCATTTTATCAAGATTTACAACTTTTTCTAAAATTCACTTTATTTCACGATTTGATATTTCTGCTAGACCGCAAGTTTGGGGATAATAAACAGTTGAGAATTAATACATGATATTATATTTTCTAATCAATTTCTAGTTCCTCTTATTCCTAAAATGGGATCCTCCATCAGTAATAATCACTCTCGGCATTTCATATCATGTAAAAATATTTTTATTTAAAAATTTTGAAACACTTTGAGCATCACATTCATTTATGTACAACAATAACTTCAATCCATTTGGATACATAATCAACAACAAGCAATATATATAAATTTCTAAATGAAGGCATAAATGGTCCCATAAAATCTAATCCCCAAACTATCAAAAATTTCCCACATATCAAAAATTTTAACTTCTAATGTGTAATTCAGACGCATTTCATTTCTTCTAGAAATATTGCCTACTCGCTGACACCGATCACATGTTTAAATATATTCATTAACATCTTTAAAAAGAGTAGACCAATAAAATCCAACTTGCAAAATCTTATGTGCAGTTCTACTAGTTCCAAAATGTCCTCCAAATTTAGAATCATGACATCGTTGAATTATTTGTTCAGTTTCTTCATAAAGCACACATCTTCTAATGATTAAATCTTTACACTGTTTATATAAATATGAGTCATCCCAAAAATAGAATTTTGCATCATGAATAAATTTCTTTAATTGTTGATTCTTTATAATAGGTGGTCCAATCACTTATAATATAATTTACTATATCAGCATACCACAGTATTTTTTCATCTAAGAAAATTTCTAAAATTTCATTTACGAAATCAATTAATATTTCTTGTTATAGTCTAGACAATTGATCAACTATTTGATTATGAGTTTCTTTTCTATCTACTACCACAAAATCGAACTCTTGCAGCAGAAGTATCCATCTAATTAATCTTGGTTTAACATCCTTCTTTTGCATCAAATATTTGATAGCAGAATGGCCTGTATGCACTATGCATTTAGCTCAAATTAAGTAAGGTCTAAACTTATCAAAGGCATAGACAATAGCTCAAATTAAGTATTCAGTAGTGGTGTATTTAATTTGAGCATCATTTAGAGTTTTACTAGCATAATATATTACTTTTAAAACATTTTCATACATTTTACCTAAAACAACTCCAATGACATAATTACTCGCATCACACATTATTTCAAATGGTTTCTCCCAATCAGGCGAAACTATTATAGGAGTAGTGATTAATTTTTTTTTAATAATTTAAATTTTTTTATGCATTCCTCGTTAAAATTAAATTTCGTATCATTTTCAAAAAATTGACATAATGACTTAGTAATTTTATAAAAAAATTTTATATAACGCCTATAGAAACCAGCATGTCCTAGAAAACTTCTTACCCCTCTAATCGTAGTAGGAGGCGATAATTTTGCAATAACTTGAATTTTTGTCGGATCTACTTCCATGTCATTTTCAAAAATTTTATGCCCAAGTAAAATTCCTCCTACAACCATAAATTGACATTTTTCCCAATTTAATACTAAATTTGTTTTTTCACATAGTTTTAAAACTTTTCTATATTGTTTGAACATAATTCAAACGTAGTTCCGAATACTGAAAAATCATCCATAAATACTTTTATTCCACATTTAATTAAATTACAACAAATTGACATCATATATCTTTGAAATGTTGCAGGAGCGTTACATAGTCGAAAAGACATCCTACGAAAAGCAAATGTTCCATAAGGGCTTTTAAACATTGTCTTTTCTTGATCCTTAGGAGCAATCTGAATTTGATGATACTCGATATATCCATCTAAAAAGCAGTAATATTTGTGCCCAGTCAATCTATCCAACATTTGGTCTATAAATGGTAAAGGAAAGTGATTTTTCCAAGTGGCTGCATTTAATTTTCTATAATCTATAGAAATTCGTCAACCAGTAATTTATCTTGTTGGTATTAATTTTTTTTTAATTTACTTCAACTGTCACTCCTCCTTTCTTTGGAACACAGTGAATGGGACTTACCCAAGCACTGTCTGAAATATGATATATATTTCTAGCATCTAACCATTTTAATATATCCTTTTTAACAACTTCTTTCATTATCGGTTTAATCTTCTTTGAGGATCAGCTTTAGGTTCATATTGTTCATTCAATATAATTCATTGCATACAAATTGAAGGACTGATTCATTTAATATCTGCTAAAGTCCATCCAAAGGTCTTCTTACATCTTTTCAAAGTTTCCACTATTTTTTCTTTTAAAATTCAGTTAAATCAGAAGATATAATAACACGTAATGTAGATGAATCTCCTAAAAACATATATTTTAAATGGACAGGTAATACTTTCAGTTCAAGTTCAGGTGGTTTAATACTTGAAGGAATAAGTTTTTTATTATCATTTTCCGTAAGTTCCAAAATCTCAAATTTTTCCTGAACATAATCTAAATTCTCGGTTTTTACTTCATTCTCATTCTCATACTCAAAGTTCTCTTCTTACCTTAATTTTTCTTCAAACATTCCATTAAATCGCTCATTACTTAGATAATCAGTAACTTTAAAACATTCATTATCTTTTTCTATCGCAGGATATTTCATAGCTTTTGCTATATTAAATGTTACTTCTTGATCATTTACTCTCATTGTTAATTCTCCTTTTTTCACATCTATCACAGCTCTCCCTATTGCAAGGAATGATCTCCCCAAAATAATAGGATTCCCTTTATCTTTCTCCATATCTAAAACAATAAAGTCTACAGAAAAAAAAAATTTATTTACTTTCACTAATACATCTTCTATAACTCTTTTAGGATATGTTATTGATCGACCAACTAATTGAAGAGTTACAGTAGTATGGGAAATCTCTCCTAAATCTAACTTTTTAAAAATTGATAGAGGCATAAGATTAATACTAGCTCCTAGATCACATAAGGCTTTTCCAAAAAAATTCTCACCAGTAGCACATAGTATAGTAAAACTACCAGGATCTTTTAACTTTTCAGGAAGCTTTTTCTGAATAATTGCGCTACACTCTTCATTGAGTGCGACAGTCTCGTAATCTACAAACTTCCTCTTCTCATTTAGTATATCCTTCATATATTTCACATAAATTGGCATTTATTCCAAAGCTTCAACGAAAGGAATATTTATCATTAACTTTTTAATAATTTCCAAAAATTTTGTAAATTGTTTATCTTTATTCTGCTGCTTCAATCATTGAGGAAACGGAGGTGGAGGTTTTTCTAAGGAAATTTTTACTAGTTTATTTGAAGAATCTATATCAGAATATATATCATCATTTTCTTTTTCAATTTCCACCTTCTCCTCCTCAACTTTACTTTCTTATTGGATCCTTGTCTCCTATTCTTTTTCACTTCGTAATTGAATAGCTTTAATTTGCTCCTTACTCTGGTTTTTTGGATTAACTTCAACTTTGCTAGAAAGAATTTCTGAATGTCTGTTACTAAGTGCAGTAGCAATATGCCATAATTGATTTTTAATATTTCTAATTGCACCTCTTTGACTTTGTATTTAATTTCCCATTTTCAATACCAATTCTTCCATAGACAACTTCTTCTCCTTAACTTGTGAGTTACTATTAAATCCGAGAAGATAATAAGGTATATAGTTAGGATTTCCTTGGTTATTTGAATTTCTTGAGGAGTTCACCGAATTGTTATAATTATTCCAACTAAGATTATGGTGATTTTTCCATCCAAGATTATAATAATTAGAATAGGGATTATTAGTTCTATTATTTATAGCATTCAGAGTTTCATAAGGTGATTGAGTATCAATTATTTGTCCTAGTGAATTTTCCTCTAACACTGGGGGTGTTTTAGAATGCTTAACTCCAATTTGATCAATCTTCTTTAATATAACGACAATTTGGTAACATATTGCATTAGAACCATGAATACTAGCTACTCCTTTTGGATTTATCAGTTCAGAGGACTATTGAAAATTATTAGTAGTCATCCCTTCTATTAAAGAATATGTTTCATCAAAAGGTTTTGACATTAATGATCCACCTACAACAGCATCTATAATAGATCTAAGTGATCCTACTAATCTATTGTAAGAAGTTTGAATTATTAACCAATCTGGTAAAGCATGGTGTGAACACCTCCTAAGGAGATCTTTAAATCTTTACCAAGTTCCATATATTGATTCCCCTTCGAATTGACAAAAAGATGTAATATCATTTTTAAACTTGGCAGTTTTCGAGGGTAGAAAATATTTAGCTAGAAAATATTTAGCCAATAATTTTAGCCAATAATTTTGTGATAGTTCTCCCCAAATTCTGATAGATCTAGTTGCTAACAAATTTAACCAAGCTTTAGCTTTATCTCTTAATGAAAAAGGAAAAAATATAAGTTTGACAACATCATAGACACTCTATCATATTTAAATGTAGCACATATTTCTAGAAAACTAGCAAGATGTAAGTTAGGATCTTCAGCAGGTGTTCCTCTAAACTGATTATTTTGTATCATTTGGATTATAACAGGTTTAAACTCAAATAAATTAGCAACAACATCAGGATTTTGAATAGTCAAGTGAAGTTCATCTACTGTAGGATTAGCATGATTTTTTAAAGATCTTTGTCAATTTTCATTTTCATTTATTTGATTATTCATTTATTTGATTATTTCATTTATTTGATTATCTAAGTTATTCACCATTTTGTTCAAATTTCTAATTTCTTTTGGTTGTTTTTAAATTTTTCTAATAGTACATTCTAACTTTAAATCGAAAGGTACTAAACCTTCAGATCCAATACTACGAATAAACAAATATAATAAGCAATAGTAAAAATTCTTAAAATACTCCTAAATTTCTGTTAATTTTTTTTTTATGATTTTTTTTTTTTAATTTTTGTTATTTTTTAATTATATATATATATATTATTTACTTTATCGCTAAATTTCCTAATCTTCCTAATTTACCATATTTATTTAATTTACTGTTACCTTCCCCAGCAACTACGCCAAAAATTTGATCCCAAAATTATAGATGTGTAAAATTAATAAAGTTGAGTCCCCTTTGCAACAGTGTCAAAACTTGTTTCGTTATTGATGAATAAGATGAGATTCTACGCAAGTATATGTATCAGTATCACGTAATATAAGACTTTCTGATTAAGCCCCAATTATCAATCTCACAAGGAAGATGTAAACTCGTAATAGAAATTGAAATCACGCAATTCACAATGATAAAGAAAATCTACTATACTAATTTCAAATGTTTAGGATGCTATCAGAACTAAATTGCCAACTACTAGTGAAACTGAAAAGCAAAGCTAAGCAATTACTACTAAACTATCTTTATATTTTTGTGACGAAGTTATCAAATATGAGAAATCATCTTTCCCTCATCTTTCCCACTATACTTCCCACTACAATGAATTTTTGGTTAATGATAGAGATAAATGATTTGAATTTATATTGTGCCAAATATGAGCAACTTTAATTCTCTACACTCGGTTAAGTGTTATAGAGAATCGTTGGCTAATCTTAGATTTAGTCCTTAAATCCGTTGTTAGACTGGGAGGATACTGACTCTCACTCTATAGCTCCCACTTCCCTTCCCCTGAAGGCTAACTCTTGCTTTAGTTCTTAAACACTAAGACCAAATTGGGGATTTTATTCTATCACCCTAAAAAATCAATTTTTCGCCCAATAATGTATAATTCCATATTCATTTGCACCCAACTTCATGAACGAAACACTCCTTCATGGAATCGAATGTGATTCTTACTTTGTTGTAGAACTCTTACTCCATTTCCCGGATCGTATGTTTCACAACAAATTTTAACATTTCAATTGATTAGATTGAAAAGTAAATTAAGAACGAAGTGAAAAACTCATCACAATTTATTTTTATATTTTTAGAATGACACATCCAATTTATCTTTTCATTTCACCATATCTCAGAGTAAGGAGAAAGACAAAGAAGACTGCTCATAACTCATGAGGAAGATACAACAAAACATGAATTTTATAAATAAAAGAAAGTTTATACAACAATAATAAACAAAGATCACTTATCTGTAACTCTTCCTCAAAGTAAATCCCTTGAAGCTCCTCTTGAGTCACTTTCTCTCTTTACAGGACTCTTGATTCTCTCTTAGAAGATGTAAGGAAGAAGAAAAATCTCACTTCTCTCCCTCTCCAACAACACTTAAGAGGAGAAATCACACTTAGACTCACCACCAAACTCAAAGAACTGACTTAAGACTCAACACACTACACAATACACACGATGAAACACTAGTGGAAAACAATGAGACACTAAGGGACTATTTTTCTGATCAAATTTCATTCTAAATAGAGCATAATGTCGGTTTTCTAAGAGATGTGTCTTGTAACTCTTCAAAAAAATGTCCAGATTCATGGAATCTTCTAGAAATTTGCCCCAACACCGACATTGGCGCCGTCAGCGCCCACGCTGGTGTCGTCAGCGCCAATGACCCGAAATTAATTTGGAGATCTTTGTAAAATGGCGCCGTAGGAGCCTAGTCTAGCGTTGTTAGCGCCCCCGCTGTTCTGGACTCCTTCCTTCATGCTGCTGTCGTCGGCACTGAGTATTTCTCTCCAAAACGCCATTTTGACTCCAAATTTTATCATTTTTGCTTTCTTTTTGCTTTAAGTGCTAAAAATCATCAACCTGCAATAAAACATGAAAATACCTTTTTTTAAAGCACAATATCACCAAAAATGAGTTTAAAATATAGGTCTAAAAATGCATATATTTTTTGTGCATCATGCTACCACCATCAAAGTTTCTACGTTTTATCAATAATCATTACAAATATCAAGAAAATATTAATCCTCGATCTTTTAAACTTTAGTTTTACCAATGATCAAACATCTTATAGCACTTTACTAACAATCTTTACTAAAATCTATTTCACAATTAGATGATAAAGTCATCATATGACTCTTCCTTTTTATTATCATAATCCAATATAAATTATTATTTTAGCTTTTCATTAATTCTATATATACCCTTTGTATAACATTTAAAGCAATAAACATTCATAGAAATAAAGAGAACACTAAACAGTAAAATGAAAGACTAAATTAGGTGGTTGAGAAGAATTAACATCATTTGAGGGAGATGAGGGTTTATGAGAGCAATGAAATGAAAACTGAGGTTAAATATAATATTAGATTTCTAAAGATTAGAACAATCTATAAACCTATAATTAGAATAGTTATTCTTTTATTTTTCAATTAACAAACCAAAGTGAAAACACCTTCATGGAATTGATAAACTAAAATTTCCATCTAATTTTTAATGTCTTAAAATGAGATATATAATTTTTAAAGATTCAATATATTTCATTGCATCGATTTCTAAACATTTGTTCGAAAAGTATTATTATATTTAATTTCTTTTAGCCTTATGTAAGGGGGATGAGTAGACTATGATGCACCTTTTCATTAATTTTGACAGATTGAATTCTTTAAAATTCATTTATAATATATTAGTAAGAAAAAAATTTATCTATTATAACTAATTATGTAAGTATTTAAGGATATGAACCCCCATTAACTCTAATTAAAGGATTATTAAAATCTTTGGCATTATGATGATGGAGCAAAGCTCTAGCCCTACATTTTGTGTAGGTCCTCTATTATAAAGAGCACCATCAATAAACTTTGGATGCTGAGGTTGAAGGAGATAACACTAACATTTGTCAAAGGGTGGAAGTTAAGAACTTTGGCTAGAATGATTGTCTTATAAAAGAAAATCCACTAAGTTAACAAAAAAAAAATGCTACTAAGCCATACATATACATATGAGCCGACAAACTTTGGCTTGAAGAAGAGTAAGATTCTCTTAATCTTCATTGATAATGAACTTCTTTCATTAAGTGAGGATATTACCCTTTATATATCATCACTTCATGAAAAAAAAAAAATGAGAAGAATTTTATTTTAAAAATATCATATGAGAACAATTTGTTTTAATTTGGAAATCATTAATTTTATTTTAATTGTTTTAAATAAATGATCATGGTTATTCATGCACGGCTAAATTGGCTTCTATTTGCATAAATACCCTGCTTTAGGCCATCCAAGGCTTTGATTTCCCTTTCCAAAAAACTTTGCCAAAATGTTCAAATGAGAGTAGTATTGGGTTATGATATATATTGATCATTTTTTGCATGGATCCTTCGTTATTGGACAAAATTTTTCTTATTCAAGCCCTGAAAATTGTCTAGCGTCCTAATAAGAACTGCATCTAACATTCACCTTTACAGTTATTCAATGTGGCTACTTCCATTGAATTTCCATTCTAAATGAGGATACAAGCTCCCTTTATCATCTCATGCGAATGTAGGTAAACCAATGTTGCCTAGACTTCCCTTGTTAAATCATCAAACTGACTTTTATAAGTTAGTGTAAGTAAAACATATACATTGATAGTAACTCTTTGAAATCATATACATGGTCCAAGCACTCTTTAATAGTTAAATGTTTAAATACTCTACACTATTACGTATGTGATGCGACAATAATTGCAGGTAATACATGAAAATGTATATACGATGTAATATAATAAATTTTTTTTGACTTTAGCATGATTAATTGATGAAAAGAATATACTAAAAATATGATTATTAGTGTGAGCTCATCATACATCAATCATCCCAATTACTCCTAGAATGAGTGATCACTAGGCAAAAGTAAGAACAAGAAATAGTTGATTTAAGTTAATATCCACTCTATAGTCAATTCAAGTTTCATTTTTTTCTTTATTTTTGAATGCTCTATTTTAAAAGCAACCTTACTTCAATATTAGAATGTTTCATCCTTACTCATATGCATTTCAAATATTTTAGCATTAAGATTATTAGGATTAAATTATGCTTGCCAAAAAAGGCTTTATAAGGAATGTAATAAAATGCTAGCAAAATAGAAAGGCAAAAATATCTTTTTATTTTAATATCTTTATGTATTTAATATTTTTCTAGAAGAATTTTTAAAAATGCAAATTATTTATTATAATTAACTTTTTTTAATCTTAAAGATATTTAAATTAATTTTTAATGTTACAATGGCATTCTAAAAATTATTTGAGCAGCCAGAGAGTGTTTTTCCTGTCCGGTCATCAAATGTGCGGACAACGGACGCTGCATCTCGTCCGTTGTCCGCAGGTACAGTGACCGGACAGAAAAATTTGGCCAGTCGAACTTATAGTGACCCGTTTAGGGTTCTAAATTCCTATTGTGGGATATATTCCAATAAAAAATGAGAAATATATTTAGATTAGGGCATGAAAAAACAGCCATCTTTTTACAGGCTTTTTCTGTAACAGGCTAGTACTGAAATTTGACGAAATACTGCTGCAAGACGTAGTTAAAAGTTTGAAAGCAGAGTGAGGTAAATTAAAATGAATGGAAGTGGAAAGAGCTTAACAAATAATCAAAATTTTCATCCATTGATTCTTCTCAAGCTAATTGAACCTCGCTAAGGAAAGCATATATTGAGAATATAAAACCTGAGGTTAATTTTGGGGGAGGAGACCAAAACTTTTAGTTCCTATGGCCGACTCCAAAATGGAACCTCCTCGCATATTTGTCATTAAGGGCATATTCCAGGCGGAGGGGCCCCAAAGGAGAGTCCACACGAATGCCCACGCCGTACCCATGGCCATAGCCAGGCTTTCCCCTTGCTCCAGCAGGATCACCTGATCATGAAACAAATAATTATTACGTTAATGACATTTCAACTCTGCTTAGTACAGCTTTTATGAGTAATTTATTCCTAGTAAAGTTCCATGCAAGCCTAGTAGATGTATTTGCGTAAGGAAAAAATGAGTTTTAAGCAACAAATAAAATTTTACTGTAAGAACTGTGATTAATGGAGGTTATTTGATTATTTAGCATAGATTGGTGTGCCCTCACAGCAAGATCAGACGCAATTTCCTATCCCTCCCAAAGTAGGACCAGATCTTAGCTCTAAATTAAGTCATGAAAAGGTTAGTGGCATCAAGGCAGTTGCAGGGAATGAACAGTGGAGCACTCGGTCGTGTCTGTGCTGTCAGAATCCCCGCTGGAGGTGGAATATGGGAGTAGTAGAGTAAAAAGTAATCAAGGTTGGGGTTAGAGGAAAAGATAACGAGTTTGACATTAAGAAAATTTACATAAATACCACACAATTCTTTTGTATTTACATACTTGACACCTAAACTTTCATATTTGCATTAATAAGATTTTAAAATGGTATGTTTCACTTTTGAAAAGATAGTAGAGTGATACGTTTGATATGATGTTAAAGTTTGAAGTGTTACGTAATTAAATATAAATTTTTGGTGGTACATATGTAGGTATATAAATGACCCTACACTATGAAAAAATCCCAAAAATTTATTTTTAGCTTTTTTGTTAAAAACAAAACAAATTCTTAAAAGCAAATAACTTAATATGTTTCAAACAAAAATAAATCATCTTTTGTATTTTTTTCACTGTATTTTTTCAAAGAAAAGCAAAATGATACCAAAAGAAGCCTTAGCTTGTTTGTGATAACTTTTTTTTTTATTTATTTATTTCTTTTGCTTTCTTTTCAAAAATATATTTTATATGTTTTTATTTTTCAAAAAACTATCTTAAAAAGTACTCAAAAACATTCTTAGCTGTTTTGAGAATTTTCAAAATTAATTTTATTTTATTTTAACTTATCAAAGATTTTCTTTCAAATTAAAATATAAACAAAATAAAATATAGAAATAAAAAAAGGTGATCTTTAACAACACTTGGCTTTCTAGAAATGTTGAAATTAGATGCAAAACAAAATAAATAAATAAATAAATAAATAATAATGAAAGCGTTCAAGTTGCGCAACCTAACTGCGGTAATGTGGTGGAAATTATTCCTCCTGACATAGAGGAGTTGGGTAAGAAAGCTGATGAGGTTCACATTGCTAATGATATTGATGCTACTATCTTGAATGTGAATGATATTACGACTTTTTGTACGACCATTGCTAATGATCTAAATAAGATACAGGTTGAAAATGAGTCTTTCAGTGTTATCAATCTTAATGACTCTAACGAAGGTAATGTAACTGGTAAAGATTTAGATTCTCATTTTGTTAATCATATTAATTCTAACCATGAATCCGAAGGTGCAGCTGTTCCTCATCAAGATATGCATCAAGACATAATACTTACTAAAGAAAATGAGAATGGTGAAACCTCTTTTACCACTCTTGGTATAGATAATCATATTGTTAATAATGATAATATTATTGTAGAAGATGATAATGCTTTGACTAGATCTGAGCTTGAGGAAGAATGGATGGTTAAAAAATCATCCAGAAGGAGAATTAAGGGTAGCCGGGAACCCAATTATGTGAATTCTGCTGCTCTTAATGAACAGCTTCTGAGTAAGAATTGGGAACCTAATGATTTGTCTATTAACCTCTAGGATTACTAGAGGGAGGAGAGAACAAGATAATGAAATTTAATACTTTATTATAGAATATTAGAGGCATTGCTAAGGACAATGCTTCTAATCAGCTAAAGAATTTGATACGTATTTATCATCTGTCTTTCTTTGGAATTCTTGAACCTTTAGTTAAATCTTCCAACAATGATAAATATGTTAAAAAACTTGATAGTTTTCATTACTTTGCTAACCTCAATAATAAGATTTGGTTTCTTTGGAAAGATTGTATTATGGTCGATATTCTTATAAATCATAATCAATTACTGCATGTTAATATTAATTTGAATGGGATTCTTTTTTTTAAACATTATTTATGATGGTTGTCATAGAAATGATAGAATTGAGTTATGGAATTTACGTAATTCCATTGGTCCCACAAATGTACCTTGGTTAGTTGGGGGAGGTTTTAATATTATCTCCTCTGATGTTGAGAAGAAGGGCTGTTCACCACCTAATCTAACTCTTATTTCTTATTTTAATGAGATACTGTTGGATGTGGGTCTTTTTAATTTGAGGTTTCATGATAATCCTTTTACTTGGAATTATGGTCTTGTCTTTGAAAGGTTTGATAGATTTGTTTCTAATTCTGCTTGTTACACTTATTTCTGATTTTAATGAGATACTGTTGGATGTGGGTCTTTTTAATTTGAGGTTTCATGGTAATCCTTTTACTTGGAATTATGGTCTTGTCTTTGAAAGGTTTGATAGATTTGTTTCTAATTCTGCTTGGAATAATTATTTTTTTATGCATGAGGTTCATCATCTTGCGTTTTTGGCTTCATATCACACCCCATTTTGATTAAGGTTAAAGATGAAATTAGTAAGAAATTTTATCATTTCCATTTTTATAATATGTGGATTCTTCACCCTCTCTTTCTTATGGATGTTAAAGAGAATTGGAATGCTCACAAGATGAATTTTAAGCATAATGGTCTTGGTGTTAAGCTTTGGTTGCTTCAGAAGAATCTTGCTAAGTTTCTAAAAAATTGGAATTGGAATGTTTTTGGAAATCTTAGTAAGGTTGTCGCCGATGCTGAGAATCGAGTTAAGGAGTTAGAATTGGATTACTGTAATAATAGTAGTAATCTTGACCTGTTGCTTCAAGGGCCACAGGATTTGACTAATGCTATTAATATAGAAGAATCTTTTTATGCTCAAAAGGCTGCTTAAGCTAATTTTTTAGATGGTGACAGAAACTTTGTCTATTATGATGCTTAAATTAAGAGTAGAAGGAAGCTTAACATGATTACTAATATTAAAAGTATTAATGGTAGTTCTTTCTCTAATCCTATTGATATTGGTAATGACGGTGTTAGCTTTTTATCTAATTTATTTCATAATGACAGTAGCCTCTTGCTCCTATTAATGTTGATTTGTATCCTATATCTTCAAGTTTGAATAATTTAAATCTTACTTATATTCCTTCTAAAGAGGAGATTAAAGATTTTATTGATAGCATGGAGGATGGCAAAACTGCTGGTTCGGATAGTTTCACTGTGGAGTTATATAAGAATAGTTGGGATAATATTCATCCTGAACTTGTTAAGGTCATTCAAGATTTTTTTGTGGTAATGATCTACCCAGACATTTTAAATCGTCTAACATTGTTCTGATTCGTAAAGAGAATGGTAAGGATTCTTGGAAAGATTTTAGACCTATCATCATTAATACTGTTATGTCTAAGATTATTTCCAAGATTATGGTTAAAAGAATTCAACCTATTTTAAATAATATTATTTTTTTAAATCAAACTGCATTTTTAAAAGAAAGGCAGATTGGAGGCAATGTTCTTACTGTGCAGGAATTGCTGTTGGATCTTGATAAAAGTAAACGTTGTGGTAATGTTATTTTTAAAATGAATATTAAGAAGACTTTTGACTCTATCAGGTGGGAATTTTTACTTGAAGTTATTAAAAAAACTTTTGATTCTATCAGGTGGCAATTTTTATTTGAAGTTATTAAGGTTGTTGGCTTCAATCATAATTTTTGCAATATTATTAAAAGGATTCTAAATAATAACTATTACTCTGTTATAATTAATGGTACCTCCAGTGGCTACTTTATGACCTCTAAAGGTATTAAACAGAGGGATTCTATTTCTCCTTATCTCTTTATTCTTGCTTTTGACTATCTTTCTAAGTATCTTAACAATCTTTTTGATAAGTATCCTAGTATTAACTATATGCATAGAGGTGGAATTAGCATTTCACATCTTTGTTTTATGGATGAACTCATTCTTTTTACTAATTCTAATAAGAGGTCCGTCAAAAAGATTTGGAAGGTGATCTCTCATATGCAAGATGCTCTCGTTTAGTTTTTAACACTTTTAAATGTTATTTTTATTGCTCCAAGTATATCTCCGCTACTAAGAAAAACTGGATTGATGATTATACTGATTGTGTTAAGACTAGTTTACCTTTAAAATATCTGAGTTTCATCCTTGACAAAAAAGTTAAGAAGAATTATCTTTTTTCTGAATTATTTGATAAGATTAGAATAAGAATTCTTTCTTGGGAACATAAGTTTATATCTTTTGGTGGGCGTGTTGCTTTACTTAAGAGCATCATTACCTCTCTTCCTCTTTATATTATGCAAGTGATGTGTATGCCTCTTGGTTTCATTAAGAGGCTGGAGATCTTATTTAACAAATTTCTTTGGGAAGAAGAATATTCATTGGAGCAGCTGGGGGAAGCTCTGTAAACCGGTTGGTAAGGGTGGACTTGGTTTTCGTAGGATTGTTGATTCTATTAGAATTAACTTTATGAAGCTTTGGTTTCAGTTTCAAATGGATAATTCTATTTGGGCTTCTCTGCTTCGTGTTAAGTATTGTTCTACTTCTCATCCCCTTTCAATTTCCTTTTCTAAGAATGATTCTTTTATTTGGAGGGAGATTCTTAAGTTATCTTCTCAAGTAGAAGAGATGTTATGTTGGGATGTTGGCAAGGGGGATGTGGCTTTTTGGTATGAGGATTGACATGGTAATGGTGCACTTGGTGACTTATATGGGGGTCCTCAGGATATATATATAAAGGTAAAAGATTTATGGGTTGGGCAAAGTTGGAATTTGCCTACGTTGCTTACTATGGTGCATTATAATGATGCTAAGATTATTTCTCATATTCCTAGTATAACTAATAAAATGATGTTCCTAAGGTTAAAGGTAAGCTTGGAGATTCTATTACTAAATTCTTTGCTAATCATATTTATTCTTTTCAGGGAATGGGTTAAGCCTTCTATTTCTTTTTTTTGTTTGGAGGATTTTTCATGAAATCATACCTACTGATAATATTCTTAACCTTAAGGGCTTAAGGATTGCTTCAAAGTGTGTTTTCTGTATGAATGCTGAGGAGTCTCTTTGTCATATTTTTAGTTCCTATAAATTTGCTATGGATATTTGGACTAGTATTTTTGACATTTACGATAGGAGGGATGTTTTTTTCTGGTTATCCTAACGTTGCCCCTATTTATGATGATTGGAAGGATAAAGGATGCGATTTCTTATCTAATATTCCTTCTATTGTTCTTTGGTTTCATTGGGTTTCTAGAAACTCTACGAGATATTATGCTGAGACTATTACTGCTAGAACTACTTTTTCTAAAATTTGTTTTTATATGAGTAAGAGTCTTTCCTTTATTGGTATGAAGCATACTAAAATGTGTATGTAAAAGCAATTCTTACTAAACTTTCTATTAGTTTTACTACTAGTTCTCCTTCCCTTTGTAAAGTTGTTTGGAATAAGCCTTTTGCTGGGAGTTGGAAGCAGAATGGTGTGGGTATTGGAGGAGTTTGTAGGGATTGGAGAGGTTCTGAAATTTATTGGTTTGTTGCTCCTTCTTTTCCTGGTTCTCTGATTGCCGCAGAAGCTCATGCTATTGTCTTTGCTTTGTTGATTGCTAGGAAGATGGGTTGGCATAATCTTATTGTTGAGACTCATCCCCTTATTCTATGAAGATTTGTAGGGTTATTTTGGTGTGTCATTGGAGTATACATTTGCAGGTTAAGAAGATCCTTCATCTGGCTAAAGATCTTAATGTGTTTTGTTCTCATACTAGAAGAGATGGAAATGTTGTTGCCAATTGGGCGGCTAAATTGGGATCTTTTCTGAGAGCACCTTTTATTTCTAAAATCTTACCTGATGAACTTCATAGATTGGTTCTTTTGGACTTGTAGGTGGTTTAGTTTTGTTGGGATGTGTTGAGTTCTATTTTTCTTTGTTTGGAAAGAGGGCCTTTTATTTCTTTCTTTTTTTGGATTGTAGGGTGTGTGTACCCGTTTGTACTTTTCTTTTATTGGAATAAAATGAGAAGTCGAATAAAGCTCTTTATAAAATAAATAAATAAATAAAATCATGCTTAAAACAACCAAATCTCGTGTTGTAACAAAAATAAAATTAAAAAAAAACAAAAAGACAGTATTTTCTAACCACCGACTATGTTGGTTTTCTACATATTGCTTTACTGACTTTTAGCATCCTGTGTCAAATTTTCGTTCATGTAGCTCAAAACCAAATTTGACATATTATTAAGGAATATGTTAAGAAATTAAATACAATTGTGTACTGTTTTAGAGGTGGTTGTCTCATTGTTTTCATGAATGGCAAATACACAAAGATATTCATTTACGAAAGCCAAACATACATTTGCATTCCCCTTCCCTATTCTCCGTCCGTTTTCATGTAGCCATACCTTCACTTCTTAAATACTGGCATTACAAAGTGATGCAATTTTACATCATTTAGCTAAAAAATATAGCCAGTAAAAAATATGTTGCCCTCCAAAATTCTTCTGGTATAATTCTAACATCACCCTCTCAACAAAAGGGTGGCCAACTCAATTGAGGGTGCGTTTGGGGCGGCGTCCAGGCCACGGGCGCGGCGGCTGGCCGCGATTTGACGTCGTTTGGGACTGCGTCCGGGCCACAGCGTCCCGCCGTTTTGTTTAACGTCAGTCGCGGACCGAACCCTACGGCCAACATTCAAAGGTTGGCATTTTACGAATCTTACCCCTCTTGCATTCGATCCCAGCGTTCGACTTCTCTGCTCGACCCCCCTCGTCGCTCCATCTTATTTTCAGAAATCAAGGAAGAGTGAAGAAAAAGAATGGCGCGAACAGACCTACATATCTCAATGGTTTCTTTTAGGAGTGGAGTGTAAGGATGAGAGAGATGAGAGTTTCGATGGTCTTTGTACGCCGCTATCCCGTTGTTGCCTTCCCAATTTGCTCTAATCGAGAGGGTTCATTCACAAAGGTCATGTTTTTGGGTGAAACCGGGAGGGGAGGGGGCATAATGGAGGGTTTTGGGCATGGAGTAAGGGTAAGGTGGAGATTGGTTTATGGTTTTATGTTTTTTTTTATTCAAGTTTTTTTTATTAAATTAATAGATTAATAATTAATGATTAACTCATATATTTTCAAATTAATCATAATAAAAAAAATTTGTGTATTTTGATTTAATAATTAATTAATTTATTTATTTATAAACATATTTTTTAAGTTTTAAATCATTTAATAAAAATATAAATTTTCTTAATTAATACAACTAATTAATTATTAATCAATGTTAATTTTTTGCTTAAGAAATAATTTGTTTAATAAAAAAACTTATTTTATATTTTGTTACAAACAACATTACTACACAAGGGTAAGATAGTCATTTTTCCATAAACAACTGCAACAAAGTTGTTTTCAAATTATTAAAAACAAACATGCTATCAGTTTTCCCGCAGCAGCTTCCTGAGGTGGCTAAGCTGCAGCTGCCCCAAACAGATCCTTAGTGTTAACCTTAAGGGTCTGTTTGGGGCAACTGTGGTTGTTTGAATAAACAGTTGTGAAACTGCTACAGAAAAAATAACAAGAAATCAGTTCTCCACACAGTTACATTCGATATTACAAATTTATTTTATTTTCAAAAAGGTCAGAGCTTAGCTTTCTGGAAACCGCCACACTTTAACAACTCAGGTTGAAAAAAATAACTTTCTACCACAGAAATTTCTAAAAAAGAACAAGAAATCAGTTCTTCAAACAGAACTGTGGCAACGGTCTAAA
This sequence comes from Phalaenopsis equestris, assembly GCF_001263595.1. Lineage (NCBI taxonomy): Eukaryota > Viridiplantae > Streptophyta > Magnoliopsida > Asparagales > Orchidaceae > Phalaenopsis > Phalaenopsis equestris. Next base: position 421,229 of record NW_018164930.1, read on the forward strand.
AAACAAAGCAGGTAAAAAGTTGTCCCAAACAGACACTAAACCAGTGCAATTTCCAAGAAAATGAGTATAGTTTTCTACTTGAACTCAAGCTTGTGCAACCCAAAGAACCCAAAAAGATTAATAATTGGTTATAAAATCTACCAATCCATATCAACTTTCTGTGATAGCAATTGCTAAATATTCAATATTACCCAAGGATTTTGAGAGATCTACAGGAGAAATTGTTGTATTTGATGAGCAAATTCTAATGGAAATCTCAGATAAAATAAGGGGAAAAACAAAATATTACAAAATTGATCCAAACTTAAGTGAATAAATAATATACTGGACAGTACATAGTTGGAAGTATACGGATTTTGTAGAAGCATCATCTTATTTTGAGGAAGCAGGTCTATTTTGGGCACAAAATGCATTTCCTGTCGAATAACATCTTTTAACTTTGTATATTGTGCGTAGCTAGATTTGAACAAAAGTTTTGTGAAAAAAAAGTCTCAAGTGTCCATCTTTCCATGGTTCAAAATTTGAGTTTGCAAGTGAAAAATTGTGTTAAGGAAATCCCCTTGTAGTACTAAACTATTCATGATTCCGTTTTTGTTTCTAAAAAGTTTTGAATTGGCTCGTTAGTTTTCAGCAAGAAACAGTCAAAAATTACTGTAAACTTCAAAATTTATTTTGTTTGGCAGCAACTATTAAGCTAAACATAATTTTCCCAGCCAGTAAATATAAAAAAAACGTTTGCCCACTTTCAAAATAAGTACTGATATTGAACCATTTTACGTAATATGCATGCTTACTGAAGTGAGAGTGAGATAAATCAAAATGATAAACAGAATATATGGCAAAAACACTCGTGCAATGCTGTCAAGCGTTGTTGCTTTTTGGTTTCTTTAATCTGTAAATCACCACTTTCTACAAATTCTTACTATCACCACGTATAAATTGGATTGGTAGCACACATGAAGGGAAAAAGTAATACCTGGAACAGTTGAGCCTGAACCAAAATCACTACCATAATCACCGAACAAAACAACTTCTACCGGTCCAACCTACAGAAAATTGTAATAAGAATTAAAATGCTTCGGTAAAATTCAATGTCATAATGCAAATCCATATGCTTCATAAATATATCTGCAAGTTACTAGAAAATGGGGATAATAAATAGTCTCATCATCAAATTTAAAAGTTCGATAAAATTTGCTAAAAAATAGTTATCCGCAAAAAATAAAGCACCATAAAATTTTGCAGGCTTTGGAGCCTAAAAGCAAGTTTTAGTGTTTGCTCATTTTCAAGGAATTAACTTACATAATTACTGAAATATCACGAGATTAATGTTTGTGCTTTGTGATCAAAGTGGCAAACAGTATTTCGATGTTGAAAACCAAAGCTCCATTCTGGTTACATCTTAAAATTGTTAGGCATGACCCCATCGTTTTGAGCAGATATTACCAAATGGAACTGACCGATATAACTAGTTTTGTGAAATCAAGAAAAAAATTTGACGATTTAAAATGTACATTTGGGGTATATTTTAAATCGTTAAAATTTAAATCTGCTAGGAAAGCCCGAAACAAAACATTATTAGGGGTACATTATTCCGGTCGTCGTAGCAGAGACGAGGTCGTGTCGGAAACAAAATGGTTGGTTTGTGGGTTTCCGTAAGGGCATCTAGCATGAAATCAGCGAAACTAAGAGAGGAGTAAGCAAAGTTAGGAAGAGAGCAGAAGTTTTCACAATTTCAGAGAAGGGCAAGTTGTCAGGAATGTCGTTTAAACTACATTTAAGCTAATCAGTTATGTTTTAGTAAATTATCTTACGAGCCAAGACAACCTGAAATATAAAGTTATTTATGAATTTCAAGTTGTTTACCCGAGACGGCGAGCTCGTGGCAAGTGTGTCGAGGCTAGTCGTAGGACGACTCTATATAATTCAGATAAATTAATCCTATGATAAAAAGAATAATTTGATTAACATAAATTGTTTGAATCTTAATGTTTGATTTTTGTTCTATAGGTTATTAGATCAGCATAAAGTTTATCGCAATGTCGAGCTAGTTACCGCAAATCAAGAATCTAATGTGGCAACTGAGGTGAATAATTACATTTTTAAATTTCAGTAATCTTCTTTATTTCAAAATTTCAGTTGATTACATATATGATTTAGTTCAGTTATATTTATATTACGGTGGATTTTTCATATTGTTGGATAGAAAATATATGCATGACAAAAAATATATACAAAATATGCATGAAAAATATGGACAATAACCATGATACAAAAGATATGCATAATATAAAGGATATGCATGGGATGAGAGATACGAAGAATATGAATAATATGAATGAGATAGAGATGAATAATACGAGAAATATGCATGATATAGGAAATATGAATAACGATTAGTTGCACAACAGAGTGCAAGTCAGTAGATGAATGAAGACGTCTCAAATGCAATAACCTGAATTTTTGTATGTTTTTATGTGCATGTTCTGTTGTGGAGTCCACCCCCTAATAGTATAGGCATAACATACTAGTATACTCGTGTGTGTAGTTTTTCTACCATTGCAGATAATTGTGATGTTTAAATCAATAACCACCGTGTCAATGAAAGAATATCGGCTATGAGTGAGTAGTCAGCTTACCTCCATAGACAATTGTGATGTTTATATCGTTAATAGTTGTGCCGACATGATAATATCAGCCAATAGCAAACAAGGATTTTTCCACTCCAGACAGTTGTGATATTTAGACGGTTAACTGTTGTGCCAACGAAATAATATTAGTTAAGGGTGTGTTATATTTGTTGATGATGATCCTCAAAAAAACAGATGTGTACATAAAGAATATAAAAAAGTAAATTTAAAGTAAATGCATTTAGAAGATTTGAGTATTTTCATTTAGAAAAGGTCATTGAAAGATGCATTTATATATATATATATATATATATATATATTCTCATAAAAATATAGAAGACTAACATATTATAAGATTTCATATAGAGATATAAAAGACCAGCATGCTTTTTGACTTCTTTTCCTTGGGTTAAAGCAATTTATAAGCATGATTAATCTTAGGTTATCTTTAGATAACTCATTATATTGCTTTACTAGTTTTTTAAGTTTTAAACTATTGAATAAGATGAATAGAATAGAGAGTAACAGGGTATAGAAAAAGTACAAATTTTTACTTAATTTTAATTGCTTTCTTAGTGGCCCTTTCAAAAAAATTTAAATATTAACCTATTAGTGATAGAAATAGGATAACAGAGAATTGATTTCAACTGTTCGCCCATCTGTTCCCATTTTAGTTAACTTTAAACCTCGGGACGGGTTGTGAAAAGTGATTTCAGAGCAAGATGTTTAGATTAAACAACATGAATCTTAATTGAAGAGCAAATAAGATAATTAAATTTAGATTATAAATAACAGAAATTAAAAATTTTGATTAAGTCTATTTAAATTATATGGTTATTATTTAAGAATTATGGATGTTCATGAGGAAGAGATCAAAGATGATAATTTTGAATCCGTTATACCTCAGACTCCAGTGCAGGTGCATTTTTTGATAAGATAAATGTTGTGACTCAAATGATTTAAATCTCAAACTAGTAACATTGTAGGAGCACCGATGAATAAGCACTTGAAGCTTTTTCAAGATATTAGACCACCTTTGTTCTCTGGATTAGGAGGGCTAGTAGAATTGAAAACTAACTATTGAGAGTGGAGAAAACTATTGATGAGTTGTCATGTCCACCAGAGATGAGAGTTACTCTGACGACTTTTGTTTTTGAGAGAGAAGCTGAAAGATGGTGACAAAAACAAATGCAAAAGAAATTCAGAGGCAGAACCAGTCAATTGGTGCAATGGGACACGTTCGTGAGAACCTTCACAGATTAGTTTGTAACATTGTCAGCTAGGGGACAATGCAAGATAAATTCATTATGTTGGTGCAAAGAAATCGATCAGTTATGCAATACGAAACAGAGTTCACTATGTTATGTAGATATGCACCCCAACTCGTTCCAAATGCAGAGAAGTGTCACAGATTTTATTTTGGATCGAAGGATTCAATCAAATAACCACTAGTGCCACTTAAGATTTAAGACTATTCAATACTAATGGAGAGAGCTATGTGCGTTGAGATTGATTTCCAACATACTCAGAAGTGAGAGATTTGCACAATATAAAGAGTTATGGAGAAGTAACACCAATAATTCATTCAGGATAAAGAGAGTCTATTGGGAAGAAGATAAATTCCTACACTACTGGAGTTATTAATCATGCTGGTAGCGGCACTATAGAGTCATATGTTAAGTGTGAAAAGTAACATTGTGGTGAATAATTGTTTGGGTTGAAGGTGTCTTACTTATACAGAGAGCATGGAAAACAGAAGAGAAATTATCCTAATTTCATTTAGAGATCCACATTAGATGCCACTCATGAACAAATCCAGCTCAGAGAAATTTTCAGCAAAATGATTGGATTGGGGGTTGGGAGTGTCATATGACCACGCCTTACAAGAAAAGGTCACCTAAGCAATTAAAATAGTAAACATAAGTGGCAGGAGGATTCATGGACTTCTTATTGTGTTTTTGTTGCTTGTTCTATAAATAAAGCAAAAGATTACAAAAAGAAAACAGGAGTCAACTACAAGGAAAACAAATGAGCCTGTAAATAAAAGAAGATAGAAAAAGGAACAGGAAGTAAAAAGGAAGTAAAACAAAATTAGTCCCATATGACAAAAAACCAAAATAGAGCTCAGACCTTACAGTAGGATTCTATGAAATGCCTCCATCAAGGAAGAACCTAATAAGTGGAATAAGTGTTCTTACCAATAATCATGGGCTAAGATCCATGAAGTTATGTTCAACAAAAGAGCATTTGAGACAATACAGCCTTCCAAAGCCAAAATTCCATTACACCCCCAAGAGAAAGATTGTCGGTTGAGTTCATAGTATGTGCTGTAGAATTCAACATAGCTCTCCCAAAAAATAAAAGAAAACCATAGATTTGGCAAAGTTGAAAAATTCCATCCAAAGCAATAACAAAAATGTCCCAACGTTGCATCTCTTGACGCAAAGGCCATATCAGATAACGCACTTCAGCCAAAAAAATCAAGATGCCATCAACAAAAACTCTTCTAAAAACCAGATTGAAAATAAAACTTCTTAAATGAGAAACTTTTGGGAGTAGTTGTTGCAGAAACCATCCAACTGTAGGAAAGAAACAAAGGATTAAATATCATAACCAGTATAAGGACGTGATGTAAGGTGGAGTTTCCAACTTAAACTTCCACTTTCTACTTTTGTTTGATAATAATTTTTATGGTAGTTAGAATATAACCCACAGAGAATTCTTTCTTGAAAAATCCTAGCAATTCTTTCTAAGCCAAATTTAATGTGCCACAACTTGAACCGCAAGCAATAAATAAGAGTTTGTAACTTTGCATCAAACTGAATCAATGTGTTCTAAATACTGAGAGAGGGTGCAAGCAAAGTGAAAAAAAGTGCCCAAAGGGGTTGCATTTTGCAATTTGTTAAAAGAAAAATGATATTCAAAGAAGAGATGCGGGTGGTTTTCATTACAACTCTTAAGAGTCTGAAGACAGCAAGCACATTAATACCTCTACTGCGAAGTTTATCAACAGCAGGTAAACCACTTAGAAGTCCATTCAAAGTAAAAGTTGAGCATTTAAGCGAGTAGCCCTTAAACCAGAGCATCATACTCCAAAAACATGATGTGAGAGGTTTTATAGAGAACCTTATAAACTTCCTGAAGGCTAAGTACATTTTAACTCCCCCATTGGCAAACATTCCCAGAGAGAGAAATAGAAATTTTAAGAATAAAGAGAACGCAATCTAGTGGAGCAGTATGATTTTGAGGGAGAATAACACAACTATTACTAAGAAAATTAGCAAAAAAGATGTTTTTAGAACAGTCAAACCAATTGAACACGTTGGCATCAAATTTCTCATAAGAAGATAGCTATGCATCCAAGTCAAAAAAGAAAAAAAGTTTGCTTTGTAGAAGCACTTTAAAATTAAAGCAACTCCATAATCTTTGCATTCTGCAAGACTTTCCAGAAAATAGAAGTTTTGATCTTCAAGGTATAGGAAATGGAACCATAATGGCGAAAAAACCATCTATAAAGAGCATTTCCTGAATTATACATCCTCCAAATAACTTTTCTACACACATCACATTAAGAGCATCCAAGTTTAGGAGTCCCAAACCTCCACAATGTTTGGGTGTAGTTGTGGTGTTCCAGGATATGGTGTAAATTTTGTTACAGTTTCCAAAACGAAGTGTTAATGAGATGAGATATGTTTTCTTAAACCTATATATATGGTAGAAGACCTGAATGAACAACAGATATTTTCATCCACAATAGCTTGTGTATCGAGAATGAATCCACAATAGCTTGTGTATCGAGAGTGAACAGGTGGCCTAATAAGAAGTTGGATATTGTATTTTTTAGTTTCATCCACAATAGCTTGTGTATCGAGAATGAATCCATTTACAAATAGTACTTTGATGAAGTTTCTAGCTATTCTACACTTAATTTTTCGATAGAGAAGCTGTGTCATTCTCACCCATAGTAAGCCAAACGCACTTAGCACACTGTTTGATTCACCTTGCCTCAATAGATAAAGAATTAGATAACATATCTTATTTCTTACAAACATCAAAAGTAATGTTTTTGTGAAGAAGAGATAAATCAAGAAGAGCCTGAACATAATGTAAAGAAGTTTTAATTTTAGCAATATGGTTGGATATGGAGCTGAAGGAGCACATTTTAGACTTCTTTATGGCCAACTTGATGTTTCTAAGCATATTACGTAGAGCAAAAAGTGGGTCCCCTCTAACAAAAATAAACCACGCCTCTTAACAATTTCTTTAAGCTCAGGGATTGTTGCTTGTACGATTACTTTTTTTTTTAATAAATCCAAGAGTTAGGAAGCAAGTGGCCAAAATTTTATAGAAAATTTTTTTGCATGGCTTGCCACTATCTTTAGACAAATCTTAAGAACAAACCCAAAGGGAAGGCGTCATGCTCCTTTAACCATGTAATGTATTCGCTTTATCTAGATGACTTTTTTTCTTGCACATCAAGTGCTATTTGAAGTAAGGTGACTTCATTTATATTTTTTCCAATGATGTAATATTAATTCCATAAAATTTTGTTAAAATCAGTGAAAAATAAAAATAATGAAGGATATATTTAGAAAAAAAATTATTAGAATTAATATAACAATAACCGAGTATATAATAAGTAATTTTAACGAGTATGTTGATAATAATTATTATTCAATAATATTAAAAACTAATGAGCTATCAAGCTATGGTTAATTTAAATAATTTGGATCTAATATATAGAATAATATGGATATAAAACAAGATATAAATTTCAGAGATGAGATTTCATTATTAAAATAGAGAAGTGGCTCAGTGATTTTGGGTGACAATAATACATTACGAAGAATTAAGGCTAATTTACTAAAACTATAACTTGGTGATTATGTTGTATTGATCTAACTATTAGTCTATAAAAAAAAAGTTATTTATATGTAAGTCAGTGTTAGGCAGATTGATAAGATGAATCAGCAGTAAACTAGGAAAGATAAATTAAATATTGTATTAAAGTAAAAGTTAGAGTAACATCTAATCAAGAAAAGGGTGATTGAAAATAGATTTTAGATAGTTTGTTCAAGTGTAACAAATAGCAAAAAAAAGCGCCTATTACAGATAAATTATTATTAGAAGATTCGTAAACAAAATGAATAAAACTAAAATAAAACTAATATAAATTATTATTAGAGGATTCATAAGCAAAAGGAATAAAACTAAGATTATATAAAATGAAATTATTTGAAATGATTTGTGAAGAATGAATGTAGCTCAATATTTTGATGCCAAAAACTACAGATGGTAATAAATTGGATATCTTGACTAAAAATTTCCTGCCACCCTTAATGTGTATCCTATTGGTGTCTGATCAAGGCGGTCACTAGCTTGTTTATTCAAAAAAAAAGGATGGTAATAAAAGTATGTATCCAACACATGAAACAACCACCAAAGGATGATAAGTGAAAGTATTGAGGTATTTAGTTTTTATCAGAGCCTTTGTTGAGTTGTTTTTTGTGTGATTTGAATTCATGATCTTTAAGTGGAGGCCACATAATCACAAATTTTTTTCTGTACAATATAACTCTGTTAAATTTATACATTTACAGTTATTCCACCATTGTCGGTCCATGTGTTATGTGCTATTTTCTTTTCTAAATTAATTTATATTATATTCAATGTTTAAAAATGAGCAATTGTATATAGAGATATTTTTCACGGTCAGAGGCGTAAGTCTCGCAGTTTGAAAATTGTGTAAGTCAAAATAAGAGGGTAAAATATAACATATGAGCAAAGCTTATAGATATATTAAAAAAAATATTAACATTCTAGTATAATAAAAAATGATAAATTGCATTTATATCAAACAATAATTTGAATAAGCCTCAAAATATCATATAATTTACACAAAATAAAAATATAATGTAAACATCAATTGATCAAATTATCAAAATAACATAAAATATGAAATGAAAACAAAACAAAAAATTAAAGACATAAGATGTGTTTATCATAATAGACTTCTCTCACTGAAATTATCCAATGAATTTTATTACACCTGTATATCTAAATAAAAATGTAATAAATAATCAAAAGCAAGAGTAATAGGCGGCGACGGCAGAGGCAACAGGCAGCTGTTGTAGCAAAAGCAACAGACAATGTCGACAATACTTGCAACGATGGTAGCAAGCAGTGACGACAGCATCAGTGTCGACGACAGAAGTAGCAGGCGATGATGTTGTGAAGCTTGATTGGGGAGGGGGAGCTCTTGCATGTGGGAGCGCAACTACTATAATATTCGAATGATCTAATATAGGGGGAAAACTAAGCGCATCAGGTGCACGCCTCAAAGCAAATGAGGTGAGACACACTTCAAGGCATGCCTTAACCAATGTGAGGCATACCCCCAAATTATTTTCTTTCAAAATTTCATTCTGGTGGGCCTTAAGATACAACTTAGATTGCTCAATTTTAAACTGTGGCATTTATAATCTATAAGCAACTTCACAATTAATGAAAGAGAATACATTAGATTTTATTATGTTTTGGAAATCTTGACAAATTTGAAATTACAAAAAAGCATGCTTCGTTTCCTTTTGACTTCTAATTAATACAAACAAAAGTTGCAAGTAAAATAGGTTTTGTTTCCAGGATTTTTTTGGTTTGCTGAATAAAGAATGTAAAGCAATATAAATAAAGGTGTTTCAGTTTTCAAGTGTTTCGTTTGAGCAAAAAAAAAAAAAAGTAAAAGTTTATCGTACTTTTCAAACACTGGATAGGCCATGTCCGTTGCATTAATTTTTCTCCAAAAACGTCCAAAAAAACAAATACGCTGCACGGGCACCTCGTCTTTCACGCGGGCTCTCCTTCCCAAGCCGTCAAGCTCTTTTTACTTCCTTCACCTTGGACTTGCATCCAAGCAATTTTGCATTATTTTCTCCACTATTTGCCGCTTTCACATATGTTATACTAGTGCAAATGGGTTTTATTCATGAGCAACAGGTTCACCTTTGTGTTCTCCTTCTACCACGATCGATCGAAGGTGCCCTAAATCGATGCTTTTGCCAAACCTAATCGACAGTTCTGCCGTCCTTTCCCTAAAAATTGAAGAAAATCTCCATACCACTTTCCTCCTTCGTCTCTTGTGAAATTTTCAAAAGCGAAAAAAATTACTCAATAGGCAAGCTTCCAAATTTATTTGCCATTGTTTTTTTTTTTTTTGAACTCTCACTTCTCAAGTTTCTAGAATACTTTTTTTGATTTTTTTATAATTTTTTTAACAATTTACAAAAGAATTTCCAATGTAACAATTCTGTAAATCTGCTTCCCATTCTGAATTTCATAAATTTGGGATTTAGGGCAAAGCAGAAAAAAATCATTATTTAAGCTTCCCAACGATTTCATGTTATTTTGGCTCTTTAGCGGGACTTACGTTAAATCCTACTCAAATCCTCCTACCAAACAGTCCTAAGTTTGCTTTTGTACTATGTTTTTTGTGTGTAATAGTTCTTTAAATATCACTGTTTTTTGGTGCAGAGAAGAGGTGATTGTTGTAGCTTGGGCTGAAGCATGGATATACTACTTAAGAGTCTGTGTGGAATTTGCAGTGATTTTCTTATATAAGATTAATTTTTAGGAAGACTTAACATGCATGCCACTCAACTCCTATGTATTTACACATCTAACAGCTAAACTTTAATTTCTAGATTCATAACACCTTACCTATGCATGACAAGGTGTATCTCACTTTTAAAAGTTAACATAGTGGTATTTTTTATTTGCTATGAATGATTTGGGTGGCAAAAATGTAAAAAAATAAAATTGTAGTCGTTAGATATCAAAATTCATAGGCATCGGGTGATATGCATGTAACTGCCCCTATTTATTAACCTTCAACACACCTTTCCTGTTGGGCACGTGTAACCTAAACTTTTGATATGTTTGGAATGTTAGAATAGAAGTCCTCATATATTGACACTACATTAATTAGGAGATGCTCTCTGGGTTGTTTGGTATCAAGTAGATGTAAAATAAGAGAGGTCAATTTTATTTTAATAGTTACAGAAATTTTGAAGGAAATAATTTTATGTTGATTGTTTGAACACTGATAGATGAAATATAATAGTATCTTATTTCACAGTTATGAAATTTATTTTGACTATGTTGAACGATAAAAATATTGATGAAGGTCGATTGATTTTATTAACATTCTTTATCATAAGTTAGATCTAAATGATTTATTTTATTTTTGTTCTTATTTAAAGTTCACAACCATTTTATATGTGATATATATTTAATAATTGCAGTTACAATTATTTGTAATGACATTTTTCCTTTCAATAATATTTTGGTGTGTCCTAAGTGTTTGTTAACAAATAATCTGAAAATAGATGAAGGATTACATGACGTTGAAGATTGATTGTCTAATTCAGATAACTTTTATGATGACTTGAATCATATTCATTCAGCACTTCATGTGGTCGTTATTTGTATTGTCGCAAGAAAAAATAATTGAAAGGCAAAAGTATAATCCTGAACTAAATATACAACGTCAAACATATCTCACTAAATTGTATCTTGGATCTGACTATTATATTAATATGGCACGAATGAGGAAAGAATATCGACCATTTTTTTAATGTGCAACATGAACATGCCTTTCTTCTATAATTGAAGAATATCGACCATTTTTTTAATGTGCAAGCTCTGAGCAGGGAAATAAGGAAGATCTTGATGAAGAGGGAATTATTCAATATTGCGCTCGATGATTAATTGTAACGGTCCCGTTTCAGTTACTCGGGGAAGAAGAAACAAACAGCTGAAAGAGAAAATGAGGAAGCCAAAGAAGTGGAAGTAAGGAGTCGAGGAATCCGAAGGAGAAGAAGAGGAATCGAACAGTCTGGAAACCGAAGAGGGGAGAGGTGAAGCAAGAGGGTCGAGACACCAAATGGATACTTTCATGTATAAATATCGCATAGAAGGGGAAACAGAGACGAGAGTTACTTATCAGAGATTCGAATGGCGTAAGTTAGTGCTTCCTCGTAGTCTGAGGCAATGGAAAATTATGTATTTGTTGAGTAGAAAAGGAGGAAGGAGCAGCGGAGAGCTCATGCTCTAGCCAAGCACTGAAGAAAAAGAGAAGAGGATGAAACATCACATAGAGAAGGTAGAGGCAACAATTTGTGTTAGTGCAGTGGAAGGAGCAGACGTCGATTTCAAGCCACAGAAGAGGAATGCGCTGTAGCTTTGAACGATTTACCCCCTACCGGGCGAAAGGAGAAAAAGACGAGTTCTAGCGGTTGAAGGAGCACTTGGACGAAACTTTTGGAGTTGGACTAGGCTTTCCTGCAATAATTAAAGGCTCGACCGAGCCTTGTAGCTTGGTATGAATGAATTAAGGCAAGGTAGTGGGTAAGAAAGGTAAAATAGTTAATTATTTAATTTATTATAATTAATTAAAATAAAATTTCAGAAACTTTATGTTAAATTGATTTCAATTTTCAAACTAATTGTTTATAGGTAATCAGTAAAAAGGATAAAGCATGAAAAAGAGAATTTTGATGCAGGAAGGAATTCCAGTGCGAAGATTAATTTAAATGTTTAGTTATTCTTTATATGAAATTAGGTTTACAAGCCAATTTAATGGTTTTTAAGTTATACATTTTAAAAATTTAGGAAATAAATTATTTAAATGCAATATTGTATAATATAATATATGAGGTAGCGTAATATTAAAATAGAAGTTTGCCTAAATTAGTTACTTATAGGTTTCATGAAAACTAAAAGAAATTGGATGACCATAATTATATATGTATATGTAAATGTTTTTATAATAAAAAATAAAAAAATTAATTATTTTTTTAAGAATAACCATGTTTATGTTGGATTTCAAATTTTAGAAGAGTCGATGTTAAGTCAAATCAAATAATAAATTAAACATCATTGATGTGAGTACATATTATTTTTCTATAATAATATTTTGTTTCTTCTCGATCGAATGATTTTATTGTTACTGTTATAGTACTGCATACTCATGATTTATGGCCTAATGAATTTTGTTCATATTGTATAAATGACTTGTGTGCTCAGCTTTGTTTAATTTACTATTGAACTTTGTACTTGAATATTGACTGTTATGAAAATGAGATAAAATATTATTAGTGTATGTTTGTATATGCATAATTGATTATGATAGAGTCACTCTTTTAAGACATTATTGGGGAAACTAAGGTACCCATGTATGTATATGGAAAAGAATATTAATATTGAAGTACCTTAATTTATACAAATTTTTCGATAGTGTTTCTATGACGGTTGTACTTATATATAATGATACTGATAAGTTACTGATATAGTAAGATTCATTGAATAACACCTCAAATTTCAATATTGATTAATTAAAAGTTTAATTGATTGCATTTTACTTTCTAATTCCTTGTATTACTGTAGTTTAAAAATATGAGTATTCACTGACTTTGTTTAACTCACAATTATTTTAAACTAACTTTTCATGTTAATGTAAGTGATTAAAGATGAGTGATAGAAGAAATAATGTTAATAGAAGACGTGGACAACTGGTAACAATGTAAATTTAAATATATTATTTTAATTTACTTTCTTTAGAGATTTTTTCATAATAAATGAATATAAAAAACTTAGTTTCCATTGTCCGACTGTCTGTTCCCACCTCAGTTAATTTCAAGCCGTAGACCAAATTATGAAAATTATACATTACAACTTTGAGCTTTGGGAAGGACTTCACTCATACGATTAAAGCTAATAAGGTGGTTGCACGGGATGCTGAGAGGACTAGAGTTTACCATTGAAAATGTTGAACAAAATAATAAAATTGCTATAAGTAGAGCTCAAGTGAGCAGTAAGTTTATGTGTGCTTCATTTTTTGTTTTCTTTCAGCAACTCTCTTCAGCATTTTGCATGAAAGATAGATTTAAATACATAACACTCAATTCCTATGTATTTACATATCCGGTACCTAAGTTTTAATACATATATAAATATATATATAAATATATATATCTTAAAAATTTACTAAAAACCCAATTTCACTAAATTTATAACTTTTTTGCATTATAACACTGTTTGTTTTTTATTTGTATCGATCATGACCCTTATTGATACCATGTAAAAACCAAAACAAAATAGAAAGATATAAATATTATTGTTGAAATTCAAAAGGTTACAATAGCGACACTTCAAAAAGGAAATAAACAATAGCAGTTGTAAAATGACACCCTAGGGAAACGAAGATGGTGCGGGGCGGTGGTTGGACAACGAAAAAAGGGGTGCTGGAAGAGTTGGGCAGGAGTGGGTTGGGAGAGAAGCGACCTGAAGCGGCGTGGGGTTTGCTGTACGGATTAAGGGGTTGGGGGAAGGTCTCAAATTATAGTAGCGAGAGGAGGGCTTTGGGGTGGTAACAGGTTGGAGCAGCGAGAGAGGAGGGTGCTGGAAGAAAGTATTCTGTGGATAGAGGGAGAGAGGTCCGCGGGTTGGTTGAGGCGTGGCTATGACGGGAGGCAGGTGAGACGTATACAAGATATGAAGGGGTAGCATGAGATGGTTGCGGGGAGCAGGCCACAGTAAAGCCTGCAACAGTGGTGTCGCGAGAGAGGGCTGCAGCAGGGCAAATGTCATGGAGAGGGGTGGAGGTGGACGTCGGAGAAAAAAATCACCACCGGGGAGAAAGATGCAGTCAGAGCACCACCTAACCATCGGATATAGCCCTTAAGAGAAAAATAGAATGTCGACGGCTATCCTCACATCTTAGAAATCATAAAACACAACATAAACTGAAAAGCTAGACAACAAGCACACATATAAATAGGAGATAGATAGGCGGGAAACGAAAACAATAAGGAAATTTATTCCTTAATGAAGCGAGAAAAACCTGCTTTTGGAGGAAAAGCTACACAACAAAAACAACTGGCCCCCTCTCTCATTCAAACTGGTTTGGGCTAAACTGGTTCAGTTTTTAGAGGAAAACCCAGATGTCATTCTCCCAGGATTGGGGGAGCTTTGACCTCATTCATCGAAGCTTCTGGATTCTCATGGTACACTGGTAAATCCTCTCGTAGGTCGATCATGTCGGCATGGTCATTCCACAACACATTGTAGTGGAATAGGTAGCCATCCCCTTTTGGCACATCTTGAACGGGAGCTACATATAAAAGTGGATTCCTGCAATGCAACTCTCAAGCCCTTAGATTTAAAATTTTCTCTTTCTACTTCTTGTGCCTAGTGTGCAGTGGTTGGTTAGCAAGTATGTGAGGAGAACTCAACTCTAGGATGAAATTTGTGGCAAGTTACTTCACTCTCACTTGCACCTCCTCAGGAGAGACCTCCCCACGAAATGAACCTGGTCCTAGTGCAAAATTTTCATCCCATCAAGCTCTTCTTACCCACTACAAAGTTGGGGTTCATCTCTCCTGTCTGGAAATCTGACCAGGGTGTTCCATGCTAATCTGAAAGTAACCTCTGAATATTTCCATGTAATGCTCCCGACATGGCACACAATAACCTCATTTCTGACATGTTGAACCTCCGTTCGTGGAGGCAACCTATACATATGAAAAATTTGCATCTCGCTTATCCGAAGCTGACCTGTATATGATGTCGCTCCTCAAACTCACAACCCTTGTAGACATTCAAGGTCATTCCTGTTGATATTCCTCTCAATGTCTGCAAGATGCTAGCTCGAGGCAGTATAATCTTAGGTTTTGTTTGACTGTCTATTACCTCAAAGTTACTACATTCTAAAGAAGGGTCTGTAACTTCAACTAGAATCTCTATCTCGGGGTCAATTGGATTTGGTGGCATCTCTTCCTGGTTGGCTGAAAAATGAGAATCCTCTCTGAAATCTATATCGTCTTCTTGACCGTCATCATATCTTTCACTGGAAGCGGGTTATTCTAATTTATGTCCTCGCTCTCTTTAGTGATTGTGATATATTTATCCAACATTTCAATGACGCCCTGTTCGGTGAAGTAAATCACTCCTCTGGTTGTGCATTCTACCTCAACATGTCCAAATTCATGACACTTGCCACATTTTCTGGTTGTGACAGACTTGCAAGTTGTTTCGTTGGATAGTAGCCAGGGGGATCATTAAGTGATGTGATCTCTCCACTTCGGAAGTTAGAGTGTAATATTTTGCGGTATTTCTCGCTTCGTCTTCATAGCCAAAAATTAAGTTGGTGGAAAATAGTGTAGTATTTCCCGCTTCGTCTTCATATCTTCTCGTTTTTCTCTTCGACTCTCCCGATCACGATCGAGGACAAACTTTCATCGGATTTCATCATCAATGTCCACAACCCTTCACTGAAGTTCGCGGATCTCTAGTCGCATCTCCTCCCAGGTAGGCTCGGGCATGTACCTCCGTAGTGACATTGCTGAGGTTTAGGGTTGGGAGCTGAAAGATGGTGCATGAGACTAATTAAAAGTGTAGAAATTTTGATTTTGGATAATTTCGAAAATCAGCAAAGTGAATTTAAGGATTGGTTTTGGAATGGGTGGTTCCGGGTAGAAGGAAAAATTTTCTAATTGGGGGTAAGGCGGATGCTAGGGACCCTAGGATAGAACTAGGTTTGGGCTGGATTTGAAACCAAATGATGACGGAGGGCTTAAAGGGGTAGCAAGTTGGAGAGGGAGGGAGGGTGCTCGAAGCGGCTAGCTGAAGGAAATCTATGGTTGGAGGAGAAGAGGTCCACGGGTTGGCTGAGGTTGGATGGGCTTTGGATGTGGCAAACAACGGTAAACAAAAGAGGAGGGGATCACAGGAGATGTTGCAGTGAGAGGTAAGGCAGGGAGAGGGCTGCAGCAGGGGGGATCGATAGGGAGGGGTGGAGCTGGACATTAGAGAAGATAATCACTACCATGGAGAGAGATATAGTCGGAGCACCAACAGAACCATCAGATATAACCATCAAGGAGAAAATAGGAGGTCGACAGTTGTCCTAAAAACTTTGAAATCAGAAAACTCAACATAAACTGAAAACATAGACAACAAACACACGCATAAATAAGAGATAGATAGGCAAGAAACAAAAAAAAAAGGGGGGGGGGGGGGGGGGGGGGGGGTGCCCGCATAAAAGA
>NW_018164930.1:438320-449595 GCF_001263595.1 Phalaenopsis equestris
GTGGGAGCATGGGGGGGGGGGGGGGGGTTGGGAGTTTCCCGCCTAATGAAAAAAGGAATGAGGGGGTCGGTTCAGCCCCTTCTCTCAACTGAACCGATTTGAGCCAAACCGGCTCAGCTTTGGCAAAAAAAACCCCCGTGTCGCTTGTCTTATTACAAATTATAGCCTTTAATACTTTGCAAATAACTTCATGTCCTTAGTGCACATCTTGAACACTTTCTGTCGCTTATCATGATAGTTTAATACAATTTTCAGATCTTTGATCAACTTATAACCTTTTTGAAAGCTACCAAATCTTAATGGATAACAATGCAATATTTATATCAAATTCTGCATGAGCCATCCAAACTTAAAGGCAAGAAAATTTAAAATGCAAATTTTATTTATTTTTGCAACAAAGACAAAATATGTCTTAATAATCAATTTCATAAGATGACGTATATCTTTTTACAACCAATCTTACTTTGTATCACTCTATGCTTCCATCCGTGCTTTATTTTAATGAAAAAAAATCATTTGTATCCTACAACATTTTATCTTTTGGAAACTCAACAATATTCCAAATATGATTTTTTCAAGGCATTCTTCTATCCTATCATGGCATCATTCCAATTCAATTTTTCTAGTACCTCAAAATTTTTTGAGGTATTTTAATAAAGTTAGAGCTGATGTTTCTAAGGCTTTATGTGAAGAAGAAATTTTTTGAAGACATGCATCGAGATATGAGACATAGTAGTGAATGTGTGCTGATTAGTTCGTTTTTGTTACCTAATGATGATTTTCAGACCTGAGCTTGTTGGAGATTTTGGTTGAGCTTATTCCTCGTATATACCTAAAAGGGTAGAACAATTAAAGTTTGTGTGATTTGAGTGTCAAGCTGGAAGAGTGTGGTTTCAGAATGGTTTTTTCTTGTTAATTATTATCCCTCTAAAATATAGGTTTGATTGAAGAAACTTCATTTTTCATCAAAGAAGATATCTTTTAAAGCGAAGAATCTTTCGGTGGTTACATGATAAGGCATACCCTTTTAGCGGAGAAATTTCCTACAAAGACACATTGGAGTGTTTCGAAATTATTTTACTGTTGAGAATAGTGATCAAGAACATGAAAAGTGATTTTTGTCATAAAAAATGAGAGTCCATCCTCTTCTTTGCCTTGGTTAATCATTTTCTTCACAGTGAGATCCAAAAATACACAATAATTTGTGAAAAAAATTAAGTTGTAGTTGTTATTTAATGATTTTATAGATTGACAGAAGATTTACTGCAATATGAGGGACATGCAGAACATTATTAAAGGAAAATATAAGAGAAATATAAATACCCTTTTGACATGCCAAAATCAATAGGAAAGCATTAGCTACGTTAATTTTTTTGCATTACTGGGACAGCATCCATATATTTGAAAAAAAGATGGAAAGATTTGTCATATGGTTGGTAACTCCTGAATCTAAGATTCAAATTTTAAGGAATTAAAAACACAAGAATTAGAATAAAAAGAGCAAAGCTCAAAAAAAATTTCTAGAAAGTTAACCAACTTCTAAGTTTGTTGATTTCTTTTGAGTTGAAAATTCAAATTCCAAAAGGCAAGTTTGCCCTTTTGAGTTACCGTTGTTTTCACATAATTTTGGGGCTTACATGAATTTATAACATTTTCTTCTGATTCCACACCAAAAACAAAGTCAACATGATGTTCAAGGATATCCAAGTGTTTAACATGCATCGCAATCATCCTAAACTGTTCGTGCTACAAGAGATGACATGAAATTTGCATTTCCACATCCAGTGACACAACCTAAGAAAGAGGAATCAAGCTTGCTGCATGTGTTTGGAGGGAGAGGGAGCGAGAGATAAAGAGAGAGAGGGCTAACCAAAAAAAGGGCAGACACCAAACAACCCACTTGGGAATTCAACAAATTTGGAAAAAGTCATAACATTTTGTCAAGCTCACCTGTTAGAGAGGAAACTTTCAGTTATAGTGAGGTCCGCAGCTTATAGCCTATTTATGTTGCTTTTAAAACCTTCAATCTCAATGGAATGCTCTAGCGAGCTTTATGGTAGAAGCTCAGTTTGTTGAGTGCAGGATAGTATATAAAAAGAAAGGGTTTGTAGAAAAGAAATTCAACAAGCTTTCCAATTACGCACGGAACATAAGATAATTGGACCGAAATAGGTAGTCTTGATCTCATGTAGCCAAACAATCTAAAAAAGAAGACCCGTGTATCTTTTCTATTCTTTTTTAAGCAAACCTAATCTGACCATCACAAAAAAGGAAAAAAAAAGTTACCAATCAAACAGAATCCATACAAATGGCCATCCTGTGGATTACCCGTGCATAAAATATCTTCCCAGAATGAAACTAATTTGACAATATATTTTCCATTAGGAGATTTTAAATATTTATAATATCAATGAGAACTACTATAATCATGAACGGAGGTGGTGTTTACAAACAAAATCTTCAGTTTGCATCTTTCTTAAAATCTACAGATAATAAAAAAATATACAGAAATAGAAAACATCAAAAACACCTACCAAGCGGGAAGACATCTCTGCACTCCCAACAGCATATGATCGTCCAGAACCCAAGGCACCTTCTTCGTATCCCCTTACACTGTTGGTTCCGCCTATTGCAAATGCTTCATGAGGAGAGAAATTTCCCACCACATGGCCGCCAGATAAGCTGAAACGTAGTCATTATTTAAAGAAAATTTCCAACTAGCATAAAAGAGTTCCACAAGCAGTAATGTTCATGTGGTTATCCAAAGATGGTCATGATAAAATAATAGGAAATTAGTAATAAACTAAACCAAAATTCAATTTTGACTATTAACCAAATATGAAAATAAGTTAAGAATTGGCATAAAAAACTGATATCAAATATTACTGCAATATATGATCAATAAATCCAAACACAATATTTCCTTCACAAAAGTAAATAAAAATTACATAAATCATGTGAGGCAGCAGTAATCTCTAAAATTTATTTTGTCTAGTTGCTAGCAAGACTAAATAGTTATGATCAGCAGCATACTCCGTTTCACACCATAACTTAAAATTACAGATCAATTTAAGCTTGTTACTCTGCGCTCTCCTCCTTAATGTTCATAAATAAAAGAGAGATTTATTAGGATATGCTCTAATAAAGCACAAAAAAGTCCCGTGGGATGCACATAAGTATGGATGGTTATACATAGGTAAATATGAAACAAAAAACCGTTCATTTAATGAAGTTAAATAAAGAGAAAACACTTTATTGTAGAAATATTTTCTATAAATCTAAACATATAGCCAAGTATACTTTAAATAGGAAACTAATCGTGGTGAAAATTAAACCAGACTGAGCTGAGACAAACCATAAATTAACAAAATTAATAAGCGAAATTTGACTAGGTGAAAGTCTAATATCATATTTCCACCTTAAATTTTGGAAAATTAAAGAAGAATACAAAATTGGTGGACTCTATGATACGATGAAGAATAAATATTATTTATTTATAGAAACCTATAAATTTCTATAAATTAAACTATAAATTAAACTACTAAACTATTAAGACTAGAATTAAACTATAAATTGGGCCATTAAAAGACAAAGAATTTAAACTATAAATTTCTTAAGTCAATCGGGTTAGAGATAGGTTGTTTGTAGCTGAAATAGTTATCAGTGAGAAAATTATAAATTTGATCATCATTTAGGTTCCTCAAATTGGATTAGACGAAAGCTTTAAGAACATAAATCTACAACAAAAAAGATAGTTATTGGAGGGGATTTAAATGGACATATAAATTTTGATAGGATGGGAAATAGAAATAGCAATGGTAAACTCAAACTTTAAGAAACAAGGAATCTTGGTTACTTATGAAAGTAGTCATCAGATAAAGAATAGGTCTTTCTTTGAAGGAGAAAAAAAAAATCTTTTAGAGAAAACAATAAGATGATTCCTCGAGGAAGTTTGACAACATGAGATTAAGTAATATTAATGAATTTAGATCTTAAATATCTAAAAAAAATAATTAAGAGAAAATATCACCCTATGTTAAAATGGTAGAAATTGAAAAGTGAAAAATCGTTGATCTTTCAATATTTGGTTGTCAGGAGGCAAATAGAAATTCTTCTAATTAAACTAAACCTGAATTGGGATAGATTGCTGATGTAATTAACAAAATTGTTGCAAAATTTTAAGATACTAGAAATATGTCATACATTCATAATGAGACATGATGGGGTGAGGTACAGATGTCTACCAAGGAAAATAAATGTGATTTAAGAAGTTCTAAAATTTGAAAAACAATGAGATTTATCATTATTACAAAAAAAGCTAAAAGTCCTATGCTTGGTTCAGCACAAATGTTAGTTTTTCTTCACCTCTCTGTCTCGCTTCTTGCTCATCTGTTGATAAAAAATTTGAACGCTCTTCCTCTGTCGGTAGAAGCACATACTCAACTATTCACTAATAAGTTCTACATGTATACAAATTTAATTTCAATGACTTCTTCCTCCTTTTCTTCCTATTATATCCATATTACTAAGTGTCATCTCCACTGAATCTCCGATTCAATGTGTAGAGCAAACATTTAGTCAATTGGGAGATTAAAGTCAAAATTGGCCGCCTCCTCTCAAAAGTGTGAAGCTCATTGGTGACATAGTCTATTGGAAGATTCTCCGAAGGGTAGATCATCACAAGGTTCATTAAAATAGGTATTTTTCTTTGGAACTCATTATTGACAAATCATGTTAGTAGCGGATTTCTAGTAGTACCAAATACCAAGCATCTTCCTATTTCGGTATCTTCTTCCTCAAGATGCTTCAACCTCCACCTTTTTTTTTTCTTTTTTTTCCAGGACATTTCAATGGTAAATTCTTCTACTTAGGTCAAAGTGTCATCCTAATGTTAATCTTAATAAGCTTGCTTGGATTAGTGTTGTCACCGCAACAAATATCAACCTAAAATATAGTTCTTCATTGACCCCCGATCGCAATAGTCTTTCCGTATATTTCCTTCAATACGAAACTTTTCCTTTACAAACATCGAACTTTTGTGAACACTAGCAATGATGGTTTTAGGTAACTTTCTTTTAGTGGCAGGGATCAAATGCTGTTAGGCCCACAAATATTACTTTCTATTACTACAAAAGTTATTCCTTTTTTATCTATTTAAGATTCTCAAAATTATTCAAGGTATGAATAGACGCTTCTAGTTCCAAGCCTAGCTGAGAAACAAGTTGGTCGAGCGATAATTACTGAGCTCTAAATTTAGGGTCATGCCTTCTTTTTTGTCTTCAAGGTAGATTTTCTATATTTGAAAATGCTTCGACAACAAGACATGTTGCGCTAATGGCTCGATCGACGAGGTGGTAGTGTTGACAAGCACTAATAAAATCTTCTACCCAATATTAATCCTCACCACTGTTAAAGCTTTAAGCTAAGTCAGTATTTCAAATATGTAGATTCTTTTATGAGGGACTTCCACATTAGTGGATGCTTTGGTAGGCTTCATTTCATTTACAAGCTTTGGCTGCATGTCCTTCAAATAGTTTAGAAACATTAGGCTTCCTAGCATGGCCTCGAATAAGTATTCCTTAAACAAGGATAGAAGCAAACATCACGATAACAGCGGGAATTTCTTGGTTAATTAAATTGGATATTAGCTTCAACTTCTCTAGTAACGATTACAACATTAACCAGGTAGATAATGACACTTTGCTCTAGCTTCACAATGAAAGTAGTATTTTGAAGGTCCATTGTAGATAATTAAAAAATTGGAAAGAACACTTAATATTTGATATTTCACCTCACCCCATCACACCACACCACGCTGTAAGGATATAACAATATAATAATGATACAAATGAGGAAGTTCTGATGATGAGTGCATGAATTTAAATTATAATCAAACGAGATAAAGCTCATGAAAGATTTATTTTGAGAAAGATTTTTTAGTTGCTACAATAGAATATTTGATTAGCTAATAAGGAAAAAAGAAATCATCCTTAGCAACAACATGAGAAATATGTGAACTTCAAAAATTTGTGCTCGATTCTCCTAGGAGAATTTTCAAATTTTTAGAAGTCATTCTTTTATAGAAAAGATACTACTAGAGATTTTATCCTCCTTTTAAATCAATTTTATGATCAAATTCCAGGTCATCCATAAACAATAACAACTATGGTCAACTACCCCTTGATAACAAGACAATTTTTTATAAAATCTAACCATTAAGTGCTGAGTATTAAGCATGTATTAGTAGTAGTTTGATTTTAGAATGTAAAATATTATTGCATTTTGCTTATAATAAATGATGGTAGAATGATAAAAAACTAGTTCGAGACCTAGGATTCTATAATTCTGAATTGCAATTGATCCAGATCTATTTAATCAACAGAGTACTAGCCCAAACTGACCGAATAATCCTTGTCGGGAGTTAAAATTATGTCGCTTATGAGGACTTTATAGATCAGGGATAAATGTTTCTCTAAAGAAATAATTTCAAAATAAACCTCACCTAAAAAGGAGCTTTGTTCCCTATCAACTGCATCATACAATTCACAAATCAATGAGGCCAAGCTATTAAGAAACAACCAAGAGTTGACCATGATCATATTATAATGGCACTATTTTGTAGTGACCCACCAAATCAAAAAAACTTAGTAAGAATCAATTCTTTTTTTAGTGTAATTTAGGAGTAAAATAACAGATTAAGAGAATATAAGCCATGTCCATGCTAATGTGAGATCTTTTGAGAGAACTGACAAAGATACATTTGATATACCATTGACTATCTGTGAGCCTAAATCATAAATTTATCACATTCAATAGGTTATTATAGAAGGTGAATGAATTTTGTTCTTAGCTCTAAGAAGTGAATTTCACATAAATGATTTAAATTTCATAATATTCTTGATATTTTTGTACATATAAATTATTGCATATGGATTCGATCCCAAAGTGATTTGCATAGGACTTGTGGGTTATTTTATGACAAAATACTCTCTGATTAGAATCTTTCATTTACATGACCATCATAAGAGTAGTTATTTTATATGTTATTTGCAATTGCAAATTGAAAGCTCGGTGTTAAAGATAGACATTTGATGCAAATTTACGCCAACACAATCATCATCCAAGTTTTGTGTGATAATTTCATGAATATTTGTTTGAATATCAATTTAATTCATATAAGCATTTATTGCATTAAAGGCCATATCCACACCATTTTTTTGCATAGAAAATTATGCCTATAAGTTGAATGTATTATCATATTGATACCATTCTAGGGCGCCTAGAAGTGCTTTGGGAACGAGTTTTCTAGGATGTTGGTTGTGTAATAGCAAGGAAGTGATAAAAGAAGTTGTCGCCGACGTTGGGAAGGGTGTAGGAAGTAAAATTTGTAGTTGGACAGCAAATGAAGGGAATGCAACAACTATTTGAACTAAAAATAGCAGTCCAATGATGAATTGCCAAGGTACGGGTGACTAAACAGCGAACCTGAAGCAAAAAAATGGCAATTTTCTATTATGACCGGCATCTGGAAGCATGTTTGATGGCTATCTGGATGAAAACAACAAGTAGAACGAAGAACGAAGAACGGCAAACGGCGGGATACCCACAACAAGGTGGATCCACCATCTTTTCATAGGCAAGCTATAGACACACCACATGCTTAAGGAATAATTTACAGCACTCCGAAAAGCAGAAATCAAAGAACATTTTTTCAAATACATAAACTCAAACAAAATAAAATAAAATTTGGACAGTCCAACGCACATATAAAATTCTCCTAATAGGAAATATCATATTTAAAAAAATATGAATATATAAAATAACTAGAAAGGAAAGAAACAAAAGAAAACTAGTAGAAAGTAAAGGAAAGAAAATAAAATAAATAGAAATAGAAGCTTCAAAGTTGGCTCACACGATCTCGAAATTCCCACAACCCCATGTACTACAGGATTTCACAATATCGCGAACGGGGTAACATTTACCCCGCATCATTCTCCCTAGGTAGGAGAGGTTTCTTCTTTTCTAGAAACACCCGAATCACACTATATTATTTTCCAGAAAAAAGCTGCAAAAATTTCCAAAATAATAATTCATCAATCTATCTGACCATCTGTAATGGGTGCACCGCTGAACTTAACTGAAATTTAGCTCCCAGCTTACTTCATAAAGCCTTCTAGATATTACTAGAAAACTTCACATTACTATTTGAAGTAATGACATGCTAGATTGCTCTCAATAGTAGCAACCTAGGGGGTAAATTGAAGGTCAAATAATCCTGAAATAGTAATAGTGAGGGTCATACTTTCTCAGATATCATCTCTTCCATAGCACTATCTTAGAGTATTACCAAAGCTAGTTTCACCCCATAACCTATAAAAATGCAGCACATGCCACTAAAGTTCATGTCTTTGTCAGAGAACCTATCTTGACAAACGCTTTCAACAACAGAAGTATAATATGCTTTCAAACTTTGATAAATGAGATGTATTTATAGCCATCAGGAAGCCCACCCCCATCATACAGCCATGTTCGGCCTAAAGAATGTAACACATATCCATTGGCATGACATCACACCAAACCTAATCTTGTTTGCCTCCCATAGAAAATTCTACGAGGCACCTCCAATCAACACTGATCTTACTCACTTTGTTCAACCAAGTCAAAGTACATTACTAAGAATACATTTGAGTAGTGAGGCTCAATTTATCTACTACATGTGTATATGTCACGTTTTTTATAACTGTCTTTATCTATAATGAGATTGCACACTTTTCCTTCTACCAAAATATGTTAAATGGAGCTAAAGTTTCCCTCATGTGAGCTCAGTCTCAAACACCCGTTCAATTACAAGCATTTTTCCATCATCCGTGTGTAGGTGATACTCCTGTCCATTATCTCCTCTAGGTCTTCACCATCTGCCTCCTCCCGAGGACCCTACTCAGTAAAAAATATCATCCATTTATTTGGGAAACCAAACACAACATGCCCAAAATCATGTTACTTGAAACACTTCTTCGTTGGGATAAATTTAGGAGTGCTGACGGTCTCTACTTTCTCTCCATCCAATATAAATTTCTCCTCTAGCAGGTTTGGCTTGGTTGCTCTATTGGATTTATTTTTGCTTTCTAATCCTATGGCTAGATCTTGTTCAAAAGGTGGTGTGGACATGACAAAATTGTATTGTCTCTCCACCTTCAGAGCTAAGGTTTGAACATTCTGTAATATCCAACAAAATTGTAAATGGACCATGTTGCTAATGTACATCCTCAAACCCCCTAGATATCAAGCTATGGTCTTCATCACGGACTCCACTAGCTCACACTTCAATAAAACCTGCTCAAACTTAGTTATATACTTCTCAATTAAGAAATCTTGTTGTCGTGATTGGTGAAGCCTTAGAGACACGTCTTTTCTATAATGTGTTGGGAGTTACTTCCGCTGTATCGCCCATTTCATCTTAGATTAGAATGTGATTTTGCTTCTACTCTACTGATGGCATAGCTGTTTAAAATTTTTCCACCATAGCAATGTACACTTTTTTAACTTAATTGTGACAAGCTTCACCATTTTGTCTGATGGAATATCCTAATATTCAAAGACTCGTTCCATTGTCTAGAGTCACTCGATAATTTCGTATGGATTCATGAGACCAACAAAATTTGACAAATCAATCTTCACTCCAAAAAAAAAATCTTAACTTTGGGGTATTGATTCATCACTACAAACTACATGGTGAAGAGATTCACTTCTTCCTCTCTGGCAAGTCACTTTTGTTTCTAAAAGTGATCTCACTAGATTGTCTCCTCCCGAAGACGGTAAGCCTCTATTATATTTGGACAATTTCTAGCTACATATACTCTGTAGCAAATTCTCAGACACCTCGTTGAGGGTCTGTCCTTGGCAACATGACATCCTTTCCTCCCAATCAAGTTTTCAGCATAGGTAAGATAGCAATCAAGGTTTGATCGAGGGTTTAAGTTTTGGTGCAGATGTTTAGGTGAAATTTTAGTGGAGATAGCATGGTTAGATTTGAAAATATTGGGCCTAGGGCTTGGAATTGCAATATGAATAGGATAGTGTGAGAATTTTTTCAATATTTTTTTATTTGGGCCAGAAAAGACATCTCTAAAAACTTTAGGGTTTTGTTAGGCTCTGACAACAGATGATACCATTCTAGGGCGCCTAAAAGGTGCTTTGGGAGTGGCTTTTGTTGGGAGGTGTTGACCTCATTTTTAGTGAGGTCTTAGTCTCCTACTCTTAGAACCTAGGATCTAGCTTTAGGAGTTCTTATTGACCATCCTAGCGGACTAGCGATGGAGCCCATCTCCAGTAGAACTTCAAGCCACTTCTTGACTCATTTTTGTGAAGAACTCGCACGAGTGGTTCCAAGCACTC
Source organism: Phalaenopsis equestris (assembly GCF_001263595.1). NCBI lineage: Eukaryota > Viridiplantae > Streptophyta > Magnoliopsida > Asparagales > Orchidaceae > Phalaenopsis > Phalaenopsis equestris. The sequence continues at coordinate 448,716 of NW_018164930.1, forward strand.
AACTTTTAGTTGCAAGGGCTAAGGACCAACATGTAGAGGGCCCGAAATTGAGTTCCTATAGGATCAACAGCCTTAGGTGAACCCTTTGTGACTCGATTACTCGCGAACGCCGCTTTTCACGCAATCACTGCACTACACACGATTTTGCGGACCGCGCCGAAGCGTCCGGAACATCAACTTTAGCCAGAAAGGACACCCATATTGCTAGGGTTACACACGCGAGCGACTAGCACGAAAATCGATGCACCTTTTTGGCGGTGCGCGGGTCCGGGCTTAGCCCAGGTTTGACTCGGGTTTGATTCAAGATGGACTCGGGCTAAACACGGGCTAGGCACCAGCTTACCTGAATTTGAAATTTAAATTTTAAAATTCAAATGAATTATTTAAATTTTTATCTTAATTAAAATTAATTCAGGTAATAATAACCTCCCATTTAATCCTTCCCTGCATTTGGAAATTATTAACTTCCCCGCCAATTGCTTCCACGGTAACGGCTATTGGGCCGGCCCCACATTCTAAGAAGGAATCGCTTCTTCCTTCGCGGTCTTCCTCTGCCATTCCCGAACGCCTGCTCCTGCTTCTGCTCGATATCGGTCGACAGAGACCCTCGCCTCCCTGCTTGCACTCGATTGAAGACTCCCCCCGCTCGACAGAAACCTCACTCGCCTCTCCTTTGCACGAAGTTGTTCGAAGCTCCCGGCTCGCCTCTTCTTCCTCGCCCGCTGCTTGATTCGCCTCGCTCGCCTCGCTCGCCTCACCCGCTCTGCGAATCGAAGTCGCTCGCCCGTTCCTCCTCTGCGGCAGCTCTAGCTGAAGCTCCTGCTCCTCTGCTCGATCGAAGAAGCTGCTCTCCCGCCTGCGACCGAAGCAGCTCTCCCGC
>NW_018164930.1:453423-462268 GCF_001263595.1 Phalaenopsis equestris
AAACATAACACGTTCTTTCGAACTTACGAGAGTCCCTCGGAGGAGGTAACCCACGGTTGCTAACGAGATCTCCCCGGTTTAAATGGGTTTCACAACTCGTTTAAACTAAGTAAGTTCAAAAGAAAATAGTGATGCCGGAAGGAGGGAACCGTGGGATCCTAACCGGTGTCGCTCTAATCAACTTGAACCCCCCATTGAAACCGAAACTGTGAAACATAAACTACAATTTTCAAACACTTAAACTCTGGAGCCATCGCGACGACAGGAACCCTGGAGCCATCGCGACGATAGGAGCTTGGAGCCAACTTTGTGGGCAGCCGGACGAGGAGCTTGGAGCGAGCAGCAAGAAGATCTTCTTCAGTATCATCTCTTCCTTAGCATAATAACAACCCATAGGACTTGGGGGTAGCTCGCCTAGAGCGACGTAAATCCTCACCCTCTTTTAGGCCCCTGCACAACCAGGTTGTGCAGCATAAGTCCTAACTCGCTTTAGGTTCCGAGGTTGTTGTGTGGTACGACGTAAACCCTCCTTTCTCTGTGGACTATTTGCATAATCGGGTATTATGCAAATGTAAGTCCCAAATAATGAAATTGGCAGGATTGAACATTTAAATAACATCATCTCTAAAAATGCAGCCACACATTAGGATAGTTTGGGAAGTCACTGAGGGTTCTCCTCAGGATCTGTGACATCCCCTACCTTTTCTTTCCTTTGGACTCCTGAAATAACTGTTCATGTTTGAGCCACTCCCATTTGCCCTTCTACGTCCTACCGTGAAAACCTAAACCTTGAAATCTTGAAGACTAGAACCATTGATCATTATCGAGAGTTTTCTCAAGTGACTCCCGTCATTTGGGATGTAATTAACTATAGGGGCTTGCCTCTATAGGGAACTTGGAACCCAGGTAAAATAAACCCTATTTAATCTTTGTATTAAATAGGGGAATTTGTCGGTCATATATAAAAGGTTCGCAGACCAAACGGATGTCACAAATCTCTTAGTTTGCAGGATTGGGTCTATCGCTGATGTCTACACTTATCTCTCGGGAAGGTGTAGTATTCGCGGTATCAGACACGATTATGCAAACTATCAGACTAATGAGATCCACTTGGTCTCATTTTTTAAAAAAAAAAAACTAAAACATACTACTTTTAAAACCCAAACTATATACCTTTTATACTTAAATTAAATCTCAAAAAATTATTTTCATATATCATATTTTTCAAATAAATCTAACTAATCGAAAAAAAAGTTGACCGACAGGAGGTAGTTATGGAATAACAAGTGACAATAGGGTTTGTCGGCGACATTGGGAATGATGTAAGAAAAAAAATCTACAGTTGAATAGCAGATAAATCAGCAAGGTATGGGTGACAAGACAACAAACCAGAAGTGATAAAATGGGGATTTTAGCAGATGGAAGCACGTTCGATGGCTATCAAGCAAAAAGCAACAAGCATAACAGCAAACAGTAAAACAAAGGCGAAAAAAAAAATCCATCAACAATTCCTGGGCAAGCTACCAGCATACAACCTGCAAAAGGAATAGGCTAAAGCACTTCGGAGAGCATAAATCATAAATAAATTCTCCAAATGCATACTCAGAAAAAAAAAATAAAATAAAATCCAAATAATCTAACATATATATAAAAATCTCCCAATAAGAAATAGCCTAATTAGAAAATAGGAAAATAGAAAAATAGAAAAGAACAAGAAAGTAAAGAAGCAAGGAATGAAACTAACTGAATGTAAATGAAAAAAAAATAACGGAAAAAGAAGCTTGCAATGGCTCCTACGTGCAACAGAATTTTAAGATATAATGTTTTTATGGATGTAGCAATAGCAATATTTTTCAATTTAAAAAAATTCTTTATAAAAGGCCTTGAAGATCCTACATACGAAAAAAAAAAAAAGAACTTTATCAAGTTTGTAGAAAAGCATTTCGTTCTCTATTCATATCAATAGATTCATTGTATCACACTGTAATGCAAGACTTAAAATTTCTAATATTCGTGATGTGATGGATCATACTTACCACTTGCCCGATGAATAGTAAGCAACATGATAATGATTCTTTTATTTCAAAAATAGTGTTAATTTTAAAATGGTTGCACAATTTTCAAAGGAAATGCATGACTACTAAATTGAGAAAACCTCGACTATAAATGGCCTTTAGTCCAAGTAGCATTCTCAAATTTAGATACTTGGAATATTCATCAGAGCACATGTGAATGTTTAGTATTTATTGATGTCATGCCTCTCCATGCTCCTGCAGAATGAACTCACATGATTTTTGATACACTTGTACAATGCATTTATGCAACTACTGATGCACCTGCATATCACATTTCCACAGTTTTTAGTGTATTTACATAATGCATTTGCATGATTTTTGCAATATTTTGATAATTATTTTGTGATGTGTTCACATCACTTGAACATATTCAGAATTCATAATTTGCACAAGTTTTTTACATTGGTTATGTGCAAACATTTTTAATTTAGAATGATTTCTATTTATTTGCATATATGTGTCGGATTCAATAGTGTTATATACAAAAATTAGTCATTTATATACTTCATAAAATGACACTTTTAATTTTATGCATTTGTATTTTAGAAAAACTATTTTTACACATTAGTTTATTTCGTTTTTCAAGCTCAAGTCTTGGGTTCTTCAAGAGTTTGAGTGTTCAAGGAAAGTTTTCCTTGTGTTCCTAGCTGTCTTAAATTTTTTTCTAATTCCCCATTCATGTTTAGTTTCATTTTAATTTTTGTCATTTTATATTCATCTTATGATTCTGCAATTTCAAATTTTAAATGCAATCATCATTTATTTTATTTTATGTAGCATTTATTCCCAAGTTCTTATTTTGCACCGCATGAATCACTTATCAGCATAAAATCTCTCTTGCATAAAGGGTATCTACAGGGTAAATTTGAGCAATCTCCTAAAATCTCTCTTGCATGAGTCACTGATCAGAGTAAATTTAAGAATTATCCTAACCTCTCTCTTGCATAAAGTGTACCTACTGGGAGTCTGGGTCTGCCCACGACAACCACAACAAAAATGCGATGTATAGGTATGTCCAACAGGACATCATGACTGAATCTTAAACTTCGTGCCCAAGAAAAGTGTTATTTATCCTCGTACTAGCAAAAAAGTTTGCAAAAACATTTCCACACCACATCAAGAAAGATGCATCTAATTGATTCCAGTTGGAAGTTAGGGTTATTATTCACATCGCACCAAGAAAGGCATAAATGAGTCTTCTCCCCATTAAAAAAGGCATGTATGAGGCACCTGCACAAGAAAGTTGCAAACAACATAAAATTTCTACAACACATTGGGTTAATGTACATGGATTCTTCGGCATCAGGACAATTGACTTGCACTATACTCGCATGTGCATTGTATTTAGCAAATGACGAGGCAATGGAGCAATCAGCCAGATGAACAAATTTTCTTATTTTTGCCTTCATCTCTCTTTTTTATCCTTTTTTTTCTATCTTCATCTTCCTCCACTTCTTTCTTTCTTTCTTTCTTTCTTTCTTTCTTTCTTTCCTTTTCCTCTTTTAAGTCTACATTAAGAGAGAGAGGGATACTCAACATAAACTTTGTCAAGCAGCAAAATGACAAACCTTAAATCATTCAGCCTTTAGTCTCATTTCTACTTTATTTTATTTTACTCTCAAACGTAGCAAATCTGGGCTTTGGTAGGGTTTAAATTTAATATGCAGACTCAAGAACTCCTCTTTCCTCCACACATACTTGGTCCCATTAATGCCCTCCAATAAGCTTTTGCCATAGCGGTGATGTAACTTCTTCACACAAGTTGGTTCGGTTGTCTCTTTTTGTTGAGTTCACACATGGCTTTTTAACCTTTTATGTCACCAAAGGTTTCGAATATTAGGGAAAAAGCAAAAATGAAAGCAATAAGGGAGAGAAGAGAGCATTTATGAGTGACAGCTCCATTTTGTGAGGCCCATACACCCCTCAAATGCGCCTGTATACGATGAAGAAGCATAGTATGGCAAGCAATGCGCAGGCAAGGACCTTTTTTTTTTTTCTTTTTTTTTTTTTTTTGCTTTTTTTCTTAACAGATCAACGGAGAATAAATCAGGAAGACACCAAACCTTAAAAGGAATCGTAATGGGCCCACTTCTAGCCATTGCCTAGCACGAGCAGTCACACGGTTGAAACATAGCCATTCAGAATGTAATGGAATCCCCTGTTCCACGTTGAAGGAAAACTGCAGGATCAAGATAGAACTACGCTTAGAAAATGAAATAGATACTCCACATGCAATCTATAAAGATGGTAAGATAGTACGTAAAAAAAGAAATATAACCATTGAAGATCCATAGTCATTAGAGCCTGTATATACACCTTCAAGTTTTGAAATCAGCATTTGGTCATATGTATTGCCGCTGCATAGAAGAACTAGAAATTCAATGTGATGAATAACTCAGAAGAATGTATAGCTGAATAAACTGGATTGGTAAGGCTTCAAGTAAACCATTCATCAAGATGAAGCTTAAAAGAAGGCAAGTCACCTCGCGGTTAAAGGGCAATTATAAATATCTCTGATAATGGGATTGCCTTTATCATCACTCGCACCAGCATGCTATAAAAATTCTACATAAAATCAATATATGAAAAGGAAAAGAAAAAAACACAGCTATATCATAAATAATATATAAAGAAAGGTCAAAATTCAAGAAATCCCATTAATCAAAACTGATTAATCGTTAAACACGAAATAATGGAGCAAATAGCATTGCTCGAATACTGGTGTGCATGGTCAAAACTATAATTGCTGAGACCTGATTTTCTGGGTTAAAAAATAATATCAAGCTTTAGTTAACAAATTTTGTGAAATATTAGGATTATCATAATAGTTGATTTTTTTAATATTAATTTGGTTAACTCTTCATCCATAGAAGACCAAATTGTAGAAACGTTAAAATCATAGATCAAACATAATCCTTTCCTGTTTGATGAGGAACATAGTATTTTCTAAATGCTTTAGTGCAGCAGATATCATGAAGTGCATGATCAGAGTTATATATGAATTATGAAGCGCAAAAATTTTGCTGAGATTTCATTCTCTTTCCTATAATTATCAATAAGCTTCATTTCTAGATTTGGATTACCATCCTTCGTTAGATGTGTAATAAGAGACCATCATGGATTAAATGTTACCAATCAATTCATTGTTTACCATTGCTTTGTTTATGTTGTTGCCCATCTTAATGCAATTTATAAAAGAATCTATGACTTAAGATTATAGTATATTGTGATATATATTGAAGCTTACTTTGTCAATAAAGATAATGTTATGCCTTGATTATTAAATATGATTATTAATATGATTACTCTTTAAATCATCTACTGTAGCAATAGAATCATCGAGTAAGATCTATAACAAGTAGAACTAGCTATTTAAGTGTCAAGCACAACACGGGGACATGCGAACAATGCAATAGAGAGCGGGTCTATAAAAGATGAAGTAGAGTAGATGAGCTAATGATCAATCAACCACATTACATTATCTGCAATTTCAACCTATGAAGCAAACAGTATCGTCAAGCATAGATGTGGTCATGGCATCTATGTCAATAAGCACAATACGTAGCCTTACAAGTAAGAATCATAAAGGTTCTTTATGGTAAGAGCACCTAGGAGTGGATATAAGTTTGCATTTACTAATGGAATTTTTATGAATCGAAGGTGGATGGATTCTTTATGATATGTGCGGCAATTAATAGCAATTATTTTCCATAATGATCATTACATAGAAGACAAATGGAATGAATAACATGTTATTTCATGATCTTATTTGAAATAGCTCACTTATGAATTAACCATCGGCCTTTGAGAATGGCATTCATGTGTTACATGTGAGCACTTGTTCAAGAAATTAAGTATCGGGACATTTGTAATCATGCCTGCCAAGTTGTGCAAGGAGAAGGTTGAAGATACTTGACATATGATAGGGCATTGAGTACAAGAAATACTGTATATTCATTTAATGGATGGAAGTGACACTTTAATTTTGAATCTGCGAGGGATCAGTCTAACAAAGAGTTGGAAGCGATCAACTCATGATCCACATTTTAATTTTGAAGTTATGATTGGGAGCTCATGAAAGTTACAATATTACAAGTGTGAGTATTTAAGGCAAGATAACCTCCATTCTAGTTCGATCTTGTGATTTAAAGCACAAGCTTGGCGCCGTGGACTTGCTTTTTTGTCCCAATCTAGTGCCCATGGAGATACCACTGAATGTGCTGACAAACCAACAAATCATTAGCAAGTAAGAGCCCCATCGTTCCATCAAAATAATGTGAAATGGTCCCCACAAAATATACCCAAATTCAAGATATTTAGAAATTTTGAAAACCATGAAAAACAAAGAAGCACTGTAAAAATATTTTGGTTGTGAGCACCCTATAGTGAGATAATTCCCATTAGAAAAGAAAGATTATATTAATTTTTAATTTTTTTTCAATAGCTTTATAAATTAAAGCTCAAATGAATATTTAGTTAATCTTTTTTTTACTTTTTTTCTTTTTTTTTTTTTGGCTAACATTGCAAAAGTGACATTGAAAGTGTCATGCACTCTTTTGGAGAGTGCTAAAAAAAAAAAGAAAACATACGCCGCATGTGGCATAGTTGGGGACAATTGAAAGATACTATAAAGGCCTCTTGTGCTCTGCTAAGAGTGTGATAAAGAAATTGTCTTCTTCGGAGTGCTACATGTGACAAAAATGCATGCTTTTAGAAGTGTAACATACAACTTTTTCGAGGCCACATATGCCTAGCACAATGCCATACACATTTATGGAGGTGCGGTGGGATGGTATGCCAATTCATTTACTAAGCCTTAAGCAAGGTGATGGAGAAGTGTGGCTGAATATTATTTGGCACTGACAAGCATATTTTGCTTAATTGCTCCACCTTTGTAGACCTTGTAAGAGAATTCTAAAAACCCATGCATGCCGTTGGAGAAAAATAAAGTTTTAGCTTGAAAAAAGGTACGTCGGACATTACTAGTACGTGCTTTTGGTAGCATGTTTATAGGCCATGTTATGGATGCAATGCCATGTGCATCATACATGATATCATGTGTGATATTGGAAATGTGGTTCAAGGGCCTGGTAGAATTTTTACTAGCCCCCCTTGCATATGGGGGAGTGCATAGATGTGCTATCAAAAACTCAGATAAAACTATGCAAATAGAAAATATGGCACAATGGAGCCACAAACTAGAAAAACAAAAACAAAATCAAGAACTTAATAAAAAAGTGAAACAAACCACGTACTTGCAAATGCAAACTTTCATTATCTCATTGTAGCATACAGCAAACATAAATTGGGCCCCAATTGACTTATAGGCAAGCAAGGTTCCCCAAACCTACTGTCAAAATTTAAATAACCAAATTATTCCAAAACATAACATTAAAAGATGTGCAAGAAATTCTAGAACCTTGGAACTCACCTAACGTGGTTAAACTAAGAGCTAGAGTCTCTGTTAAGCTCCAATTACCTTAAAACCAAAGTAAAAATTACGAAACTATTACAAATCTAAAATAAAAATACCACTAGAACATCAAAAAACCATGAAACGCGAACCATATTCTCTTCCGAAAAATATAAAAGATGCAGACCACTCAAACTTACATAGAACGACTTTCAAACTGAATATCAAATCAAGTTAGCACGATCAAGTACACAATAGAGCAGCAAGAGATGAAAGAACCTTGCTAGATAAGAGATTGCCTAATCCCAATCCCTAGACAATATCCAAAAGATCCTAGAGGTCAATAGTGATGTATTTACTTGTATAATGCATCTTGAGATTCGATAAACCATTTTCAAGCTTTGTCAAGATATTTGAACCTGCTTCTACATAAGGCCTTTAGGACTATATATGACAAAATTCACCAAACAAATCATCTTTCTCTCATCCTTCCATGGGGTTGTAAGTCATGTCTTGCCCTTGGGTCACTCCACCATTGTAATTGTAAATCCCATCTTGGTGCATCCCTCACCATCAAAATTGTAGGTCATTATGATTGGGTATCATAAAGATACCTAGTACTTAGATCGAACTAGTTCATAGCCACCAAGCCCATTGTGTCAAACCCTTTCTTTGGCATACTTGTCAACTATGAATTGCACATTATAGATATAGCCATTGATTATAGAGCATTACAGAATGCAAAATATTTAAATTTTAAAATATTGTAAGGTCATTTCAAGTGAGAATTTATGTACCCAACATCATTTATTAGTTTTAGATTTTAAAAGTAAGAGTTGTAAAATAAAAAATACTAGGGCTGATCATCATAGAATTAGATGGAGAAATTTAAAAGACAAATAAAATTATTTTTATGAGTAAAATTCAATATTTCAAAAATTGGGATATTCATGAAGAAGCAAATGTTATGTAGGATAAAGTAACAAACACTATTAAACAAGTAGCAAAAGATGTGCTTGGAGAATCAAAAGAAAAAGTTTTTATAATTAAAAATAGTTGGTGGTGGAATAATAATGTGCAAGAAAAGATAAAATATAAGAAGTTATGTTATAAAAATTAGTTTAAATGTAAAAGCTTAGAGAACTGGAAAAAATATCAAACGACTCGCAGGGAGTCTAAAAGAACAATCTGTGATGCTAAAAATTCTGCTTTTAATGATCTTTATAATATATTAGATACTAAGGAGGATGAAAAATATATGTATAAGTTAGCTAAACAAAGAGAAAAGAAAAATAAAGATTTAACTCAAGTAAAATGTATTAAAGATGAAAATCAAAAAGTACTTTTCTTAGAAAAA
>NW_018164930.1:462597-488508 GCF_001263595.1 Phalaenopsis equestris
TGTGTCATACTTTAAAATTATGGGAGAGGGTAATTGAACATAGGTTAAGATGCATCACGAAAATTTCTCATAATCAATTTGGATTTATGCCGGGAAGGTCTAATATGTAAGCTATACATTTATTGAGAGGTTTGATGGAGAAGTTCAGAGATAATAAGGAGTATCTACATTTGATTTTTATTGATTTAGAAAAAGCTTACGATAAGGTTCCAAGAGATATCCTTTGGAGAGTTCTCGAGAAGAAAGGTGTTGATATGACTTATATTCAAGTCATTAAAGATATGTATATTAGAGCTTTTACATGTGTTCAAACTGAATGAGGTTTGACAAAATATTTTCTTAATTCTGTTGTATTAAATCAGGGATTGGCTTTAAGCCCATATCTTTTTGCTTTAGTTATGGATGGTCTTACTGGACATCTACAGGAGGATATACCTTGGTGTATGCTATTTGCTGATGATATCCTTCTCGTGGATAAAACGAGAGAAAAAGCCCAGGAAAAACTTGAATTATGGAGGTCTACATTGGAGTGTAAAGGCCTTCGTTTAAGTTTAAGTAGAACTAAAACTGTAATAGCTCTAGTGACAGAAGTGTGACTTTGGGTGATCAAATTATTAAAAGGAGTGAACGATTTAGATACCTTGGGTCCGTTGTTCAAAGCGATTGTGATATAGATGGGGATGTTAATAGTAGAATTCAAGTTGGTTGGTTGAAGTGGAGGAATGCTTCAGGCCTTTTGTGTGATAGAAGAGTACCGCTTAGACTGAAAGGAAAATTTTATAAGACGGTGGTCAGAAATGCTCTATGGCGTTGAATGTTGGCCTTTAAAAGAGAAGCATAATAATAAGTTAAGTGTTGCCGAGATGAGAATGATTAGGTGGATCAGTGGCTTTACACTTAGAGACAAAATGCGAAATGAATATATTCGTGACAGGGTTAGTGTAACTCCTGTGACGGACAAAATTAGAGAAATTCGTCTTAGATGGTTTGGTCACATTAGACATCGACCATCTGATGATCTGATTAGGAGAGTAGATGTTTTAGATTCGACTTGTGTTAAGAAAGGCAGAGGTAGACCTAGGAAAACTTAGGCTTATTGTATTAAAAATGATCTTAAATTACTAGAACTAAATGAAAATATGACACTAAATAGGTCGCAATGGAGAAAAAGGATTCATGTAGCCGACCCCACGTAGTGGGATTAAGGCTTTGTTGTTGTAGCGTGTTCAGAGAAGAATTTCACCCCTTCGTGGTACAGGCAAGAAACACAAGTGTATTCGCGAGCGTAGAGTTTTTATATTATCCCGGAAAATTGTGATGATTAGATCACTAACTGTTACGCCGATTGACTAATATAGGTCAGGGAAAAGTAGACGAGTGTTTACTTCCACATACAATTGTGATGTTTAGATTGCTAACTGTTGTATTGACGGAATAATATTAGTCAGAAACAAGGATCTTTCCACCCTAAAAAATTACGATGTGTTGATCGCTAACCGTTATACCGATGGAAGTCGATCGCGCAACATCGTTTAATGGGGTGTTACGTTTGTTGACGGTGATCCTCACGGAGACAGATGTGTATGTGAATTATAAAATAGAAGTTAAAGTGATTGTTTACAGAAGAATGAGTACTTTTATTAAGAAAAAGTCATGCATTTGCATAGATTATATTGCTTATAAAATTATGAAAGATCAACATATTATAAGATTTCTAATAGCCCTACAAGCAAATTGAATTTTTTTCCTTGGATAACTGTAGTTTAAAAGTGTAATTACTCATGGGTTACATTTAGATACTCATTATATTATTTTAGTATTATTTTTAGGTTTTAAACATTTGAGCTAGATGAATTGATGAGTAAATGTATACAAGAGGCAAAAAAAACAAACAGAAAGGTATAATTTTTAACTGATTAATTTAGTTATTTTATTTGGCGACTCTTTTGTATATTATTTAAATATTAAATTATTAGTGAAGAAATAAAATAGCAGAGAATTAATTTCTACCGTCCGACTGCCAACCATCCATTCCCATCTTGCTTAACTCCAAGCCTCAAGCTGGGTTGTAACACTAGAAATGAGAGGATATGTCCTTTAGCATATTATAGCTTCAATTAGCTAAGGATGCTCCAGTGAAAATAATCAATGACTACTAATTAACATTCTTGAAAATCACGCCTTTAAGCCCTTCAACGCTAGTAGGTTGGGTCCAATAAATTAACCTAGCAAAATAACGAAGGGCTCTTGATTGGATTGACCAACCATTCACCCTCCCTAATCTAAATGCAAACAACTTCCTTTCTAGAAAACATAGACATCCTCAATTGCAAGTGTTCTTTATCTAAAAGAACAAATATAATTAAACATCAAAGCTTATTCCTAAAAAGAATCTCTATCCCCTATACTTACCCTTGTCAATTAGAAAATTGAGATTTATGAAAAACTTAACTCGATCTACGCCTAAAATCATATGATGCACTTCTCAAAATTCCGAAAACCAAAACAAAAAAAAACAAAAAAAAAGTATTCAAACATGCATGTAAGTCATTTAGAGATCAAATAATAACACTAGAAAACTTTTTTAGGATCTATCAAAGGTGATGTTAGTCAATCCTCGACAATGGATGAAGATGTTGTAATATCAAAATTTGGATAATTTTAAAACATTACCCCATTTTTTGCATCTTTTGATTGCGAGATATCAATGTATCGACGGAAGGGCGTGGGGCCTGGCTTGGAGCAATGAAACAGACAACTAGTTTCTCTCTTTTTCAATATTATGGGAAGAATTTGATGATGAAGTTGGGAGATTAATATGAGATGTATATTTATATAGATATTTATATACTTTTATCTGTAATTATTTAGACCCATATAATCCATTCTATCCTTATTTCTACTGTGAACTGTAAAATAATGTAATCAAACTGTTCTCAGGTAGTAGCCTGCGAGGTGTTATAGAATAAAATTATGAGGGATTTTGGAATATAAAGGTAAGCAGCTAAAGAATTATATATATATATATATATATATATATAATTTTTTTTAAAAAATAAAAAAGGTGAAATTGATATTTGTTCCAGTGGGCACCAAATATCGATTCCCCTATATAGGTGAAAATCCAGTGTGTTTGATTCTGATTTGAAAAGCCCGCACCACGAGATTCGAACCCCCGACCCGAGGAACTTATGTCAGAGGCCGCATCAATGAGCCAAGTCTTTCGTACTATACACACACACACAGATATATATTATTTTACTGAAAGTGAGTATACTTAATGGATTTCATTAAATATTTCATTTATTTAATTATTTTATTGTTGGGAACTATTGCGGTGAAGGACAGGGAGAGATTATTTCTGGGAGTTAGAGGTTGAAAAGAGTAAGTTTAGAAGGAGAAAGAGCAAATTGAGGTAAGAAATAATTAAAAATAAAATTGGCAAGTAAATCAAGGTTTAATTTAAAATATTTTTAATAATGCTAAAAGAATTATGATTTTATGTTATTTACACTAGGTGGCAAGCTTGATGAGATATTGGGAAAACTCATCGTAGGATTGCTCTGTCAATTCTGGTGAAATAATCTCGTGTTAATTTAAGAATAATAAATTTGTAAATTTTAATGTGATTGAGTAATGACATTATTGTATTTAAAATTATTTATATATTGTGGATGAATATCTGCATAGACTGCATGAATGCAAATTTGACTTATCTCTTATGATACATGATTTTACTATGTCATAAATCTAATGAACATGCTTATGAAATTATTGCTCACAGGTAGTTATTTACTATGATTCATGTATATGATATGAAATGCCTATGATGAATGTTTGTTACAAGAATTATGATTTACTACATTTCACAAGTGATGTTATAGGTGGACAATTACATGAATACTTGCATTTATAAAAGATAAGAAACGATGAGATTCCCAACTCCTAACAATTAGATGTTGACGAAACTCTGATAAATGTTGAGATCAGATGACGAGAGAACGTGGGAAACCATTGGTACCAAGGGGATCATTGATAATTGCTACGTTGGGGGGCTTAACCTTTATCAATAGTTAACATAATCTTCGGGCTGGATGAACATGACAAGAAAATAACTGAGGTCTATAAATTACAAGTGACATTCAAATGATTGAATTTATGACTTATGAATATGCTTAGGATTACATGTTTATGATTACATATGAATTGATGAAATACATATTTTAAACAGCAGTCATGATTCTCTGCATTACTTCTATTTCCTTTTCATATTTTATACCTTTATAATATGTTGTGTAATATGTTGTGAACATGTACATAGATTACATATGATCATGCACGTTTTTTCTTTTTCATCTACAAAATCTTGTTTTTCTCCTTGATTATTTTGTTGAGATCGTTGTTGCTCACTCTGCATTATTAACTTTTAAGAATGAGTAAGGAGCATAAGGGTGAGTAAACATGTGCGACTTTTACAACTTCATTGCATAATTTTTGGAGCTTCTACTGACTTTAGGTACGTACTTTTATTACGTTTGATTTAGCTGCTCTGAATAGATATATATATTTTGGTGATATGATTTTCCACCCTTCTCATTATATTTCAATAAGAATGAAATGAGGTGTATCAAGTAAGTTTGCGATGATTTAATTAAACTAGTTCATCACCCAATGAGCCCAGATTCTACAAGTTAGGATAAGTGCTAGTGATAATTTAATCGAAACATATCGTCTGTCTCTGTTGCACCAAAGTTGACCCTTAAGGGTGTCAAGTTGAAGTGTGACAGTTGTATATTTTTTTGATAATAAGGAAAATCTAGTTCAACAAGAAGCGAATAATAGGATGTGACATAAATAAAAGTAAATATAACATATACCTCACATAACAACTTCGAAAATTCCAGACTAATCATTTGTTGATTGATATATTAACCTATTTGTAAGTTAGTATGGTGGTGATTGATATCATTAACGACATAAAGTAATTATGTTATCCATGAAGAAAAAGAATGATCATGCACCTTTAATCTAAGTGGAAGGGAAATTCAATTTCATTTGTCATACAAATGTGTCCTATTGTTTTGAGCATATTATTCAAGTCAAATTATCGTTAATAATATCATCACATATTTTATCTATGTTGATTGCCAATACAAATAAATTGGTTGAAGTGGAGTGATATACAATACCCTAGTATGAGTATTCAAAGTTGAGATGATTCCTACTAAAAGTTGTGGTTAGCTCACCCATAAGACTATTTTTGAATGTTTAAGGTAACTTCTGTTGAGCAGGAATTTGAGTGTCAATTTCATAACAAAGTTCTATGGCAAAAACAGATGAGTTTATTTTTCCACTGTTTACGTTATTGTTTGTAGTTAGGTATGCCCTAAAAGGTTGGTTTTGTAGGCTAAATTGGTGTTAAAAAGATGATCTCATAGTGTAAGCAAATTTATGACCCTTAATGCTTTAACAGAATTTGCTGCAGGAAAATTTCTAAAAAGATGAAAAATTTCGCGTATAATATGCCCAGCAGAAATTTGGAGAATTTGCCAAACAAGCTCTACAAAAAAGATAGAGGTAAACATTACCATAGAATGTCACGAACATAAGAAATAAAAAATGGCCGTTACCTGAAATATTATACCAACTGTTCCACTCCATTGGGGTCTAACTGGGCGACTTAATTCAATTCCAGCAGTAACTCGTCTGATCGTCAAACTGCTATGGCCTGATTGTTGACCCCCATGGACAATAGTTCCTGGAGTCCTTGAATTCTGGTAAAAATAAAAGGTTATTGTAACAAGAAAAGAAAGGCATCACTACCAACCCATTGAGATGGAAAGAATCCACAGATTACCTGAATCATTATAGTTCTAGACGTTCTTTTGTCATCTCCTTCGATCCATGGATCACTATAATTTATTCGAAAGATGGAATCAATTTGCCCCCTTTCTAGTGAAAGGTTGAGCTTCTGATTTCTCCCAAAAACATTCCTATGAGAATAAGCAAAGCTGCAACAAAAATTCAATAATGAGCATGCAAAAGATGACAGACTTTTGAAAACAATTTAGTGCTGAAGAGAAAGATATATTAGATCAAATAAATATAAGAGAAGATTTAGATACGACAGCAATAAGACTAACCCAAATGAAACAAATAATCACACCAGCACACGACCATATAAAATAACAACTGGAGATGGAACATTATCCAAAAAAAAAAAAAGCTCTTTAAACAAAATGGAACAAGGTCCGACAAATTTAGTCAATAGAAAAATGTTTTAGTTCAAAATTATCAAATCAGCAATACTGATGTTAACCAAGAATGATGATATGAAAAAATTAAGTTCCAAACCAAAACATTAAGATTTCTGGATCATATATGCAAATACCACCAATATCAAGAGATATTAGTCAGAATGAACAACCAAACCTTCTATGTTAATGTTTGTTTGGGTTGTTCATCAGTGAACAACTCGAAAGTAGAAACAGAATAAAAAAACTTTTGGTAAGGCTTCATAGTCGAGTTGATGGACAGTAAAACATGCAATGCCCATTCTCTAGGTATGTACTAAATCTAAAAATATAGTTGCTCATTCAGGTGCTCAAAATGCTATACTTGATAGTTTTTTTTGTTAGGAGTGTGGATAGTTCTCACTTCCTTTTTTTCTTTCATCACTTTTGACCAGGCCCATATTTTGTAAGGCATGGCCCATTTTGTAATTTTTTTAATCTTTTGATATATTAATGCAATATGTACATTTCATGGTATGTTCTAGAACCAAGAATTAACTTCAGTGACACGTGTATGTATCATGTACTAAGCTTAAAGATCTTGATATTTCTGATAGATAGATTTAAATGTCCCATGAATAAGTCATTATCGTTATGTATTTCAAAATACTATGTAGAGTTTAATCAGCTTTCTAAAAACAGGATTTTCTAAACATTGAACTAAACGGTATGAGAATTTAACAAGCCCAGGCTCAAAACTTCGGTTCTCCATAACTATCTCGTTCTTCTCTAGTTTAACTCAATAGAATGTAAGAAAATATTTTAAAACTCTAAAATAAATCTTTAGAAGCACTAAATAGACGAGACCAAACAACAGAAGTCTCAAAAACATCACCTTTTCAAATAAGATTGTAATTTCTAAAATTCATTCAATATATAAAATGAACAAAGCAAGCGAGGAAGAAAAAAGCTATTTTCTTATTTCATTAAAAAATTTATAATGATATTTTATACAGAAAAAAAAACACAGAAAAAAATTGAAATAAAATCAATCATAATTTACACAATGATTGCTAGTTATAGCCTTCCATATTCCTAAAGCCAATAATCATTTCTTCCTAAAGAAAAGAAATGATCGCTGAAATGTGCCAGGAAAAATTGAGAAAACTTAAGAGACTTGAATGCATATTTTCTTTCCTTCTAACCAGATTTCAGACAGCCCATGCAGCCATCACACCTTCCTTGCTCGTATTATTTGAATTTATTCCACATAAATACTGAGAATCCCTTCCAAATCTCCTAGTACATCCCCTCAAGCATAGAAATAGAAATTTATCATTCCAACCTTTTCAATCATACCTTCACAAAGAAGGTTTGTTTAGTATGTTGGTAAGGATATCAGCTTGTTGAGAATGAGTGGGAATATAATTCAAATGAGATACTCCTTTCTCGATCTCACATTTAATAAAGCAATGGTGAATCCTTACTTGCTTCATCCCATCAAGCTAAATAGAACTATTGTACAATATTAATGGCTCTTACTATCACTGTAGATAACTTAAGTGGAAGAATTTAAATTTGAAGATCTTCAATTGACCTTTATAATCAAATAACCACACAAACTCCATCAGAAAAAGATTAAAATTTATTCTAAACACTACAAGCCACCACAATGTCCTTTACTTTGCCATGTCATTAGTTTACCTAATAATATTGTGTATTATCCGGTGATAAATTTTTTATCTTCAATCTTCATCCACAAAAACATCTATAATTTTTCTCATTCTTATATAGCCTTTTCCTAGTCAGTGTTAAAGGTGCCTTGGTATGTGATTTTCAACCTTAAGGTGTCATTGATTAGGAAAGCGCAAATATTAGCTTGACACACTTAAATAAGAATATATGAGTCTTCTTAAAGAACGTTGCCATCTTTCATTTTCTACAAAAGGAATATCATTGTTCTTCTTTTAAATAAAATATTTTTTTCGAGTGGCGTTCAACTGGTCTACACACAAGTTTTCTTAATTCAACAAGTAGATCAAGGGTACTATTGTTGAGAAATAAAAAGTATTTTTTTTTACTCCAATAAATCTCCATCTCAAGGACATAGTATAAAGTATCTAAGTTGTTTACCTTAAATTTCTCACTCATCTTTCTTTTTAACTTATACATCTCCACTTGATAATCTTTTAAAATCACAATGTCATCAATATATATTATTAATATCGATTTCTTTCCTTTGTTTTAAAATTTTATGAAAACTGTGTGATCCTAGTTCCTATCCTAAACAATTTAGAGGGAAACTGAATCTGATAAACCAAGCATGAGGAGATTGTTTTATACCATAGAAAAATTTCTTAGTTTACAAATGTTCCCATTTCCTCTTTAAAGCATCAAGATATTTTCATGTAAACTTCCTCTTCTAACTCACCATTTAGAAAAACATCTTTTATGTCAAGTTGATGACATTTCTTGCCCAACTTAAAAGAAAAGGATAACAAGCTCACCGTTTCTTTGGGATACATTCCTATAGGTATTTGTACCGTGTTTGTTGCTATTTCTATTTGCGTTTATAAGATTGTATTTTCCTATTTTGAATTCAGCAATAATATTTAGTTTTCCAATCATTGTTTGGGTTAATTCCGGTATCAGATAGTCAAACTACTGTTTGATGGAATATTAAAGGAGAGATGATGAATGTGCTAGAGAGATAATAAACACTCCTCTGCTCAATGCTACCAATCATCTTCCCCAAGGATTGGTCATATAAAAAGCAAAATGATAAAGAAAATTTGTAACCTTGTACTTCATATCACTTATGAACTTACTGGCAAACAATAGACTGGAAGTTAACGTGGGTGCATATAAGACAACTATTAAAGATAGATTTGAAACTTAAACCAAGCCATATCGTTCAACAGTATTTTTTTCCCCATCAGGAAACACAAATAAAACCAAGAAGTAATAAACAAACTATTTTCTGAAGTCATCTAATAACTTATATTCAAATGTTACATGGAAAAAACATCCTAAAAATACAAAAAAAATGAATCAAGAAAATCAATCTTAATTTAGATAATCATGCCTACCTCTAATACTTTAACTAGTACAAAATCAATCTTAATTTAGATAATGATGTCTAGTTATAGCCTTCAATATCCCCCTCTAATACTTGAACTAGTGGTATTGTACAATCAACATCATTATCACCACCAAACTAAACATTTCAGATTCCATAATTAGATTAATTCAAATTTTAAATAGATGGTAGTATATGCTAGGTTTCTTTACTTAATCTACTTAATTGCTGAAATAAGAAGATGATCTAAAACAAATATATCTGAGGTAGATCATATCATACAATAACCAGCATTGTATTTTTTTTTTTCTTTTACATAGAATAAGGGTTATAAGCCCATGCCTTAATATAAAATATAATTTTGGTAAAACTCTAAACTTGAGACATTGCTTCAGGAATGAGAACAGAGAAAAGAGATTTCCCATAAAAATATCTTTGGTTAGTAAAATGATAAAACTCTGCTATTTTCTTGTCAAATAAGCACCATTGGTTATCTTCATCTTCTCTATACCTTTTGACCCTCATAGTTTAAATGGTTGGATGGTTGAGAGCTGTAGAATTGTTCTTGTAAGAGATCTTAAATCTCTAAGATTCTTGTAAACTTGGTTTGCCTTACCGATGAACTATAGCAAGCTGTTCACTTGAAATAGAAGAGATGGTATAAAAATTTTCTATTACCAATGTAGGAGAGTAGTTTCACTGCCTTGTGATGACTAAAGTAGAGACTAATGAAATCTCATAGGACACGAGACGTGAACATAAGCAGCCGGTGTAGAATCACAATAAATCTAATCTGTACATCTTTTTCTTTTCTGCACTGCTAATCTACTAGTACTACTTTATTGCTTTTAACATTTTAACTATGTGATGGAGATAATTGTGATATGTTATTTGAGTTATAAATGATTTGTAAAATTAGATCGTGTGTGATCAATCTTTCTATTCAAGGAACTTGTGCAGCAAAACAAAACTTGTAATTTAAGAAACATACGTTGTGGAAAATACTCTTTGAGTGGCCAAAGGAAACTTGGTAAAATCATCCTTTTATTTGCAGTAACTTGTGAGAATATTATAAGAAAATTAAAAATATGTTTGCACTTATATTCTGATAAGTTCAAATAATTTCTTAAAATGTCCGTTGTTTGTTAAAAAAACGATTTTAGTTTCTGGAATTTTCACAAAATCAGCAAGCAAACTAGATTTATTTTTTAAAAATTCAATTTTTAACACACTTTTTTATTAAAATCAAGAGCTTATGTTGGCGGAATATTCAACCCTGCCTCAAATTGATCAAAAAAGTGAAAATTTAACCGTCTTAAAATAAGATAGCACACTTAAACTGCAAAATTGGAACTCACAAGTTCGCGAAAGTCACAAAAATGAAACGAAATAAATTTTATTCAGGTCACTCCTGATTACATGCATCCCAACAATTATTTACAGATACATCATAACCTAGGCTAGTATATACGGTTGGCATAAGATCACCTCAATTTACATTTAAATTAATTTCATCCTGAAATAAAAATTTTCCTAAATTATATCCAAGGCTGAAACAATGAGATAGATGACATAATTGTCGAATTTTAAAGTCCTGGAATGCCTAAAAACCTCACAAAAATGAAATCAATGAGTACTAAAAATTTCATAACTCAACAAAAACAGTATAAAAACAGCTTCCACTTTTGTATGATATGAAAACAGCATGTAGAAACCATGCCAATGAACCCGCCCTTTTTTTCTTATTTTTTTATCTTTCTTCTTTTCTATTGTCACCGTTTGAATTTAATTGGACAAGTTCAAAATTCACAGCAGCCATCTCATACGAAACAAAGCAATCAAAATTCTGGTTGAGGTTTAAAGTTAGTTATAGATTTGATTGGATTCAAGGAAAACAGCATAGATATGAGAATTGGAAGGATTGGATAATCGCTGGGACACACGCAAGGAAGATAGAATTCAAATCAATTGAGAAACCGGAAGAAGGGAAATAAAAATCACGACCAAAATAAAAATTAATGCACATCTCTTTGTATGCAAGTCCTTGAATTCAGGACTTTGACATTAGTAACATTTTATGACAAGCAGGTGATGGAAAGACTGTGATGTACACTGTTATCTTGATTTACAAAAAAAGCAAGCTACATTAAACTGAAATAATTAAACATAGAAAGACAGAGAGATTGAAAGGATCAAGAGAGTAAATGCTTAAATGGAAGGGATACAAGAGGTAGGGTAAGTAAAGGCCTCACGACAGGATGAAAGAAGCAATAGAATGCCTCAGCTTTCATGAAAAAACAAGCTAGGAATAGAGAAAAACTCAATACGGAAGCCAACTTCAAAACAAAAATCAATGCATGCTGCACAAAATAATATCAATAATGGCATAGATTATTTAATCCTAGAAGCATTCACAAAAATGGCATGCTGTACAAATAAAAAATAGCAATCTTCCCGCAGACAATGAATAAAAGGACAAAAAAGTATGATAGCCTAAACAAGACATAAAAAATAAAAACTATCACTAAAGAGTATAGTCATGATAATACTTCACAAACTTGCCAAGACTAAAATTATTTCAATATTAAAGTAGGCATGCAGCAAGACATCAATTTCTCATTCTTTTTTTTGCCACTGATCAACATGTCATATAAAATTTATCCTCGTCTTTTATGCCTTTTATCGTCATAATATTAGTTTTTATCATCGGATGTACATTCAATGCTACTATTTTGTTATTATTTGGGTAGTTCCATGAATTGCAGCTTACTTATGTTATTGAATATGATTCAATGCATTGTTCTTTTCAGCTCTCTGCTTCCTCTCTCTGCTTCGCTTTTTTATTCTCCCATTCACTAAACTATCTACTTTCCCTGTCCTGACCAAACTTCTCTCTATACAGCTGATCCGAACCTCACTTCTCTTCGCTCCACATCTCTCTCACAAACCTACCATCTCTAGAGGCCCTCAAGCTGCCGCGTCCTGCAACAAATTATAAGTTCAAACCTTGATGTGGTACTTAAGAAAATAAATATGGTAATATAGATATCCAATCAACACTCCGAATATTTACCATGGTTTATAATTGAACAATATGAGGCCCGCCTCAATGTTTTTTTAATATTTGCAATGATTCTTATGCCTCATTGGGTGTTGCATGAGCCTTACACCTCACATAATGTGAGGCCCAGTGCATCTCATCTCAATTCTGATGACGCGTACAAAATTAGATATTTGATTTTTCCTAATAATATATATATATAAAATAATCTTAATAAACATTCCCTACTTGCCCATATACAAGATAACTAAGGATACAGTTAATTTGTTACTATTAATATAGTCATTAATTTAAAATCTAATAAGTATTCTGATTAATTAAAATTGACCAAATAGAGGTAAAATGGTTGAGATTTAAAAAGAAAAGAATAAGAAAAACATACATACAATTGAGAATGAGATGAAGGGAGCAAGTAAATTTTTATATTGACGATTCTAATGAAAATTCATCAGGTGCTAAGAGTGATCAGGAATTTCGAATTAAGAAATTCCAGCTTTAGGAATTCTGACATTGATGAATGACAATAGGGGTGTGAGAAAAACTGAATTGTATCAAACTTATTTTGATATTATAATAGTATGTCTCACTTTGACATTTATATAATAATTTATATTTTTAAATTTAAAATTTGAATATTAATATGTTAGTTCTTACTTTAAACAATTTAATACTTCTATCATATTAAGATGTTAATATTTAGGTTAGTATCTTAATACGGTACTTCTCACTAAATTATTTGAATTTAAAACAAAATTTTGTGCTCTACACAATTTGCTTATTTTGAGACTTACACCTTAAATGCCTTTCATGTGGACAAAAGAAGCCTTAATACTTAAATTGTTCAATTTTAAACTGACGTGGGTATTGAAATTAGCGCCAATGCGCCCTGATACGAGGTGCTTCGATCCTGCAAGCTAGAAGACAGAACCGTAGCAGGGGTGGGATCGCGATGTCTCGCGATCCTTCGCAAACAAGGGGGACGACAGCTGTAGGAATTTCGGGAAGGGTTTTTCTGGATCCTTCTCACATTCCCATCCTTTTCTTTTGTGTAGAAGTTTCTTGGGAGTTTATAAATTGTTGTCATTGTGTGTGTGGGAGCTCGTAGTGTTTGTGCTTGTTCTCAAATTCCCGCGTGAAGTTCTTTTCCCCTTCGTGGGCTATATCCAAGGAGGTGGTGGTGCTTCGGTTGCATCCGAGGAGATGGTGGTGCTTCGATTATCCTCTCTGAGGTGGTGATTGTATCCTCCTTTTTAATTTCCCCAAATCTTCTTCTCCCCACTCAGCCGCAGGACTCTCCCTCTGTCACCCTGCACCTAGCCATTCCCCCTTCCTACAGGTTATTTCTGGTGTCCTGCCTCCCTAACTCCTTTCAACTTCTCCCAATCACCACACTACCGTTGTCGACCACCTACAACCCTTCCAACTTGTTGTCCATACAATTTCGCGCCTTCCCTTTGCTACCACTCGCCTCCCGTGATTGTTTTGATCTCTCCCAATCATCCTTATCCCTCTAGCCAACCTCTAGCACCCATTGGGATACATTTAAGAGTGTTTGTTAGTGTAGTTTTATGTTTTATGTTGTTATTTCCGTTCAAGTCATGATTGTAACCCTATTTTAATATTAATGAAAGTTTCTTTTTGTGTTTCGACTATTTTTCCTACTAGTTTCGGTACCATTTAGTACCAGAGTTACCATGCCCCTACTCCCATCCTAAGATTTCCTAGCATCTGCCCCTACCCAATCCACAACCATCTATTTTTTTCTTCTTCTGATCTGAAGCCCTAACCATGCCACCACAAAGACATACACTGGACTTGACCTGGGAAGAGATTCAACGAGAAATTCATCATCTACAACGAAGACTAGCAGAGATGGATGACGGAAACTAGGAAGAGGTTACATTTGACTGAGATCGAGAGAGTCGAAGGGAAGACAAGGATGAGGAGAGTTCCTTCCACACTGAAGATCACAACGACAAGGAATATCAACCATGTCATTTTGGTATTCAATATCAAAGGAGGCTGAGAGAAGAAGCTCCTTATGGAGGTTAGTGAGATTTTGGCATCAAAATGGACCTCCCAGAATTTGAAGGAGGTATGGACCATGATGAGTTTATCGACTAGCTGCAATCAGATGAACGGATTTTCAAGTATAAAGATACACCAAATGACAAGCGAGTCAAGCTAGCTACCATCAAACTAAAGAAGAATACCTCTTTATGGAAGGAAAATCTACAAAAACAGAGGAAAAGTGATGGCAGTGAGAAGATAACAAAGTTGGAGAAGATGAAAAATGCAAAGCTGAAAAAGTACCTCCCACCCCACTATTGTCAGGATATGTTTCTGAAACTTCACAACTTGCAGCAGTGGGATCTTTCAGTGGATTTCATAGCCCCGTTCGATCACTTTCAGCTGAAGTATGAGCTAACGGAGCCAAGGAGCATAATATAGTCAGGTGCATAAAGGGTCTGAAACCCGCCATCAGCAATGTGGTACAATTGCAGTCTTACTAAACGCTAGGGGATATTCAAACATTAGCATTGAAGGTGGAAAGACAACAGAAGCAAAGCAGACAACAACCATCTTTTAGGCAAGCAGCCACCTACAGTCACCACGACCAACAAGGGCACCCCGGGAGAGACTATCTAGCCCGAACACGAGAATAACAATCAGAATCAGAAAGAGAAGCAGGAGAAAGGTAGTGCCTCCAACACTTTACAAGCTAGGAAATGTTTCAAATGTCACGATTACGACCACATAGCCTCCAGCTGTCCCGCGAGCAGAGTAGTCTCACTTATTGATCAGAGCATCGTGGAAGGAATTAGCGATGAAGAGAAAGCTGAGGAACATGTTGAGGTACAACTTCCCCAATAGAAGAAGGGGCTCGTGATTCGACGAATCCTGCAGACTGAGGACAGTATGGATTCGTAGTGGCTTTGCCACAATATATTCTACACCCGCTGCACCGTGAACAGAAAAGTATGCATCCTAATTATCGATGGACAAGAATGTGACATTGACACAAATGGTAAAGAGATTGAGACTTGCGACGCAGAGACATTCGCAGTCATATTCATTGATGTGGTTGAAGAAGAAGAATCAGGTCGGCATCGATCAAAGATGCCTGGTAGAGTTTTTTATCAGAGGCCAACTACAGAAACAGGCGTGGCGTGACGTGGTTCCTATGGATACCTATCACACTTCGTTGGGATGAACATGGCAGTTTGATCGCAAGACTCAGCACGAAGGATATGGAAACACATATTATTTCATCAAGGATGGGAAGCGCATCACATCCTTCGACGGAGCCTGAGGTCACAGAATCTCTTATCAGCATAGCAACGTTAGTGGGATCAGTTTTAGTAATGACACCAGACGAGAGTACTGAGACACTCGCCCCAGATACAAGATAGAAACTGTCAAGCTTATGTCAAGTCGACGTCATACCAGCAGCACCACGTTCGTGCGAGAAGCAACAAATTACTCTCACTACACGCCCGTTTGAACCGATCGTGAGTTATTTTGGGAAAATTCAGCAGTGTAAGCGTGGTCCACAACCTCAAGAGGACGAATCGATATGAAAATTGGCTCGCAAGCTGGCGAAGAACCTCAAATACCTCGAGTGACAATGTAGTCGCCAGGGTGATCCAGGGTGGCTGAAGACAAAATGGAAACTTCAAACTATGATGTCGAAGCTCCCCCAACCCCAGGAGACTGACGCGGGTACTGAAGACTGACGTGGGTACTGAAATCGACGCCCGACTAAGAGCGCTAAATGCGCCCCAATACGAGGCGCTTCGTTCCCGCGAAACAAAAGACTATAGAGGTTTCACAGAAACAGTAGGCGGGGCAGAATTGTGATTCTCATGCAATGTCACGCGATCCTTCACTAACCAGGAGGGTGACACCTGTAGGATTTCAGGAAGGGTTTTCTAGATCCTTCTCTCCTTCCCACATTTTTCTTTTGTGTAGAAGTTCCTTGAGAGTGTATAAATTGTAAGGCTTTATGTGTGTGGGAGTCAGTAATGTTTGTATTTGTTCTCAGATTCTTGTGTGGAGTTCTTTTCCCCTTTGTGAGTTGTATTTGAGGAGGTGGTGGTGTTTCGGTTTTGTTCTCTACGATATGGTGATTGTATCCTCCATTTTTACCTTTCCCCAAACCTTCTCCTCCCCACTTCTCAGTCGTCAAATTCTCTCTTCGTCACCCCGACACATAGCCATTCCCCCTTCCTGCAGGTTATTACTGGTGCCCCGCCTCCCCAACTCCTTTCAGCTTCTCCCAACCACCACACTACTGCTGTCGACCACCTACAACCCTTTCCACATGCTCTTCATATAGTTCCGCACCTTCCCTTTGCAATCACCCGCCTCTCGTGGTTGTTGTCATCCCTCCATATCACTCTAGCCGACCTCCACCACTTATTGGATTACATTTAAGAGTGTTATCTTGTATCATTTTATGTTTTATGTTGTTATTTTCGTTCAAGTCATGATTGTAAACCAATTAATGAAAGTTTGCTTTTGTGTTTCCAATATTTTCCTACTAGTTTCGGTATTATAAACTTTGATATTTACATAACAAATTTAAACATTATCCTCTATTCAAGCATAGATTGGCAAACCCAAACCTGTTATTTTGAAATGCTAAATGGCACTTCTATCATAACCTTACGTCAGCAAAGAACTTTCACCCAAATGATTGTGCAATGAGAAAAAAAAAACTAAAAACATAACAGATAGCATTACAAAGATTAGTATACGTGAGTTTTCCTGCAGCTTACACAGCATAGCTGCAAAAAACAACTGTTGATTATAAAAAGAATGCTGTTAAGAAAAATACCTCCCAATGAGTCCTGAAAGAGGGCCATTTGTAATCCTGCATTCCATAACAAGTCATAACATAAGAAGCAAGTTGTAAGAGAATAAAAAAATGATGAATACAAGTTAAAATAATGCTGTGTAGCCATGACTTACCCGCTTGATATTCCCCCACCTGCAGAGAAACCACCACTTGGACGCTCAACCAGGTTCATTACCAAATCCACCTTACGTCCATCTAGAATAACATTCAAAGTCATAAATTAAGTTTATAACGAAAATAAATGGAAGCACAAAAGGGAGAACCTGATATGACCTTTAGCTAGGGGCTTAGTTGGTTAAATGTAATGAGAAATGGGAGGTGGGAAGTGGGAAGTGGGAAGTGAGAAGTGAGACAAGTAGAAAATGTTTCGCTGCATAGCTGATAGTGGAAGTGAGAGGTGAAGAAAACTATAATTCTTGGCCATTTAACTTCAGATTTATGCACTGAAGTCGTCTTCAGAAAGGTTGAGTATTTGCAAGCATTTAGAATTCCAAAGTATTTAATTATTAAATAAAGTGGTATATTTCAAAACATTGTTGGTATTTGATTTTCGCAAAAAAAAAAAAAGTAGTTTATTTTTTAGTATTCAGCATCTTGTAAAGTGTTTTAAATACTTGCGGTGACAGAGATGGGGAGCTGTAGCCAGCGTGCAGCAGATGCCAGTGAAAGGCAGCAAGCCACTGTTGGTGACGGCTCATAGCAAGCTACCACCGTTAACAAGCAATGGTGGCGCGATGATGGCGAGACAGAGAAAGCTTCATATTTTCAATGTAATACATTGAACATAACCCAAGCAAAGGATTTTGAATATCTAAAAATATTATATTGCAGTAGTCTTTCATCAAAACAAACACTTGAAAATGCAAAACCCAAGCAATTGTTTTACATGATACTTCAAATGTAAACAATCACATAGCCCCTAATGTTACACTTTCTCTTAATAAATTGTAAATTTGCTCATATATGAACATATGCATGTATCTATACATACATAAGACTTCCACAATCTACTAAAAAGTATATTAAAACATCCATTATATTTACACAATCTAAAAAAAAAATGTATAACTTAATAGTCTACAACATTAAATAATATATTGTAATGTATAATAAAATATAGTAAATAGTTATTCCGTTTTTTCTTGCATGTCCATAATAATCATATTATACTATAATAAAAATATTTAAAATAAAACCAAGGAATAAAAAATTAGTGAATTATTAATAACATTTAATAGTATAATATTTCATCAAAATAGTGTTATGTAAAGATTATTTTTTATATTATATAAGTTTCATTAGTTTCTGTATTTTTAATTAAGTTATAAGTATGCATGTGAGTTCATACATGCATGTATGCACATGTATAGAAATAAAAAAAAAATAACATACTATATTCACAAGCATATATACATACAAACATATCATTTTTATTTTATGATTGTGAATATAATAAAAGACCAAGGAACATCAAGAAGAAAATAGGATCTTCCTTTACAAACACTAAAATGATTTGTTTATATCAAAATTAATGAATAAAATATAATTTACTATGATAAATTATATATCATTCATCATTATTGATAGTATTTAGCCACTTAGATCGGTCTGAACAAACCATTATTTTCTAGGTCAAGGAAAAGCAGCCCAACGCTAACCTGAAATTCTAACTTTGCCTTCCATGTCTGATCTTTTCTCTTTTGACCCCCCCCCCACAAAATCATAAACATGCACGCATCTAATCACGCAAAATAATAAACAGACAATGATACAAGATCTTTACCCGTAATGGAAAAATGAAAAAAAAAATGGCGTGTGATATTTCCATTAGAAGACCATTTCAACGCTGTTACTTTTTTTCATTAGAAGACCATTTAATACCTATACAACAACTTTTTTCCTTCACCGTTACTCTCTTTGATTGATGCTTCACTATCACTGGTCACTGCTTACTTGATTTGACATAAGATGAAACTTCGCATTTGTGGAATCAATTGGGTGTCAGGAATGAAATGAGTTCAACATTTATAATGTACATGTATAAGAATACATTAGGGACCCAACTAGGAGGGATTATAGCCTGGTCAAGGCTATGCCAACCCACAAATATTTGAAACCTTGGATACATTGCCCCTTCCTAATGGAAGGGTCCACTATGGGTTAGACTTGTGTGCACATATATAATGAAACATGTCCCCCTCCTTCACAAGAGCATTTGGGAGAAGTGTGACACGAATCTTGGAGATCGTAAAAACCATGACAGAATCCATCACTTGGAATGCTTGCAGGATGGAGCAACAAGTTTAAAAAACATTATTAGATGAAAGGTCACGAATGGGGCCAACATCCGAGTTATCAAGCAGACATGGATTGATGCAGAGTGCTAAGGGCGCCAGACGGCTGAATCAGCTGGAAATAATTTCTGCAGCAAATAGCCAGTCAGTGGACCGTGTTATGTATGGGGTGGGACTACCGCCCCTCCTATCCCCTTCCTAATGTGCTCTTCTCCGTATGGGAAGTTTTTAATGGCTATTTTCTGGATAATTCCTATGGCCCCACCCCTTTCCTTTTGCTTGGGAGTTTCCTTTCCTATTTCTTTCAATTTCTTCACTAATGGGAATATAAATTGCTGTTTTCTGGTTGTGTGGTTCAGTTTTTGTTTGTTGTTGTGTTCATATTTCTCCTTCGGAGTCTTTTCTCTCTTGTTAGGATTGTATCTAAGGACGGGTGGTACTTCGGTTGTATCCCGCTCCAAGGTGGTATTGTATCATCCCTTACCTCCCTCCCCAACATGTTCCCAGCACCCGCATAGGCTGTCGGCCATCTCCTCTCCATCCCAAGCCTCCTTGCCGCCCATCTCTTGTCATTGTCCCTATTGTCTAGGTCACTTCCTAGCCTATCAAACCCATATACCAGCCTTCCTACCTGCTGTCCTCCACTCCCAACCCTTCTCCACATCAGGACGCCCCATTACAGCCATTAGTCGGGCTGTCCCAGCCCTCCAGAATACCTACCAGTCCTGGTCAACTTTTCCCCTACAGCCACCTTTCCAGCACATCTACTGGCCACCACACTCCTCCCTAACCTATCTTGCAGCTGATAACCCTTCCCCCATACCCGTAACACATTGTCGACGCAACTACCACCGGCGAAACATCTCCTCCAGTCCTAGCCAGAGATTGGTTTTTCTTTTCCTTTCCCGTTTACGCTGTGTTGTAACCCTAATTTAGTGCTAATAAAAGTTTGTTTTTTCTGTTTCAGATAACTTCTGAAACCAGTTCCTATATCATTTGGTATCGGAGCTAGCCCAATCCTAATCTCATCCTAGGATTTCCTAGCATCCACCCCTCCCCGAGCCGCATCAACCAAAATTATTTCTTTTAATTCCTAAACCCAGCCATGTCATCACGAAGAGCTACACTTGACTCTACCCGAGATGAGAATCAACGAGAAATTCATCATCTGCAACAGAGGCTAGCAGAGTTGGATGATGAGATCCAGGAAGAGATCACCTTCAACCGTAATCTTGAGAGTAGAAGAGGAGACAGAGACGCAGATCTGAATTCATTCCATAGGGAAGATCACAATGACGAGGAATATCGACCACACCATTTTGGTATCCAATAGCAGAGGGCAGAGGATGCCAAGAGGAATATGCCACTTATGGAGACAAATGAGATTTTCGCATCAAGATGGACATCCCAAAATTTGGAGGCATTGACCCCAATGAGTTTATCGACTGACTGCAATCCGTTGAACAGATTTTCAAGTAAAAAGATGTGCCAGAGGACAAATGAGTCAAGCTAACTACCATTAAACTGAAGAAAAATACCTCCTTATTATGGGAAAACCTATAGAGACAGAGGAAAAGAGAAGGCCATGAGAAGATTACTAAGTGGAATAAGATGAAGAAGTTGATACAAAAAAATACCTACCATATCACTATCGCCAGGACATATTTCTAAAACTCCACAACTTATATTAATGGGATATTTCAGTTAAGGAGTTCACAGCCCAGTTTAACCACTTGGAGCTGAAGTGCGAGTTGACGGAGCCATAAAAGCATATTATAGTCAGATACCACAAGGGCCCGAAGTCTGCCATTAGCAATGTGATACTGTTACAACCATACTAGACGTTGAGGGATGTCCAGACACTAGCCTTAAAGATGGAAAAACAGCAGAAGTAAGACAGGCAGTCATCCTTCAGACTACCACTTTCAGCTAAGCAGTCAACTATAACTTCTACATCTGAGAAAGGTATCTCAAATAAAAACAAAAAACAGGGGAGGGAACTGATAAGACATATCAGAGTGATAAAAAGCCGGAGAGAGGTAGTTTCCCCAACACAGTGTCGACCAGAAAGTGTTTAAGGAGCCACGACTTTGATCACATAGCCCCCAGTTGCTCAACGAGTCGAGTCGTCCTACTCACACATCGGGGCATTGTTGAGGAGGTCAACGAGAAGTAAGAGGATGGTTCAGAAGGAGCTTCAGCTCCATGGAGATGAGGAATAAGCATTAGTCATTTGAAGAGTTTTGCGGTGGAGCCAGAGTGGCACCAATCCTAGTTAAGGCATAGTATTATTCGTACCAAGTGCACCGTCAAGGGCAAGGTTTGCAACTTAATCATCGACAATGGGAGCCACAAGAATGTGGTGTCCACGCTTGTGTTGAAGAAGTTGGGATTGGACAAGCAAAAACATTCCCAGTCGTATTCCCTTACCTGGTTGAATAAGAAAAATGAGATACGTGTAGATCATTGGTGTTGAGTTAACTTTTCCATTAAGGATAAGCTACAAAAACAAGTATGATGTGATGTCGTCCCTAAGGATGTCCGCCACATTCTGTTGGGTAGACCTTGACAGTTCAACCGCAAAACTTAGCATGACAGCTTCAAGAACACTTATTCCTTCGAGAAAGAAGATGAACGTATCGTTTTGTTACCAGTTAAGGATACGAAAGGCGGAAGTGATACAGAGGCAGCATTAGTTCCCTGGACCACTTTCATGCAGTCAATTAGAGATGCCCCTGTAGTACTAGCATTAGTCCTCCTGGAGGGAATGGAGGAGGAAACTGAGGTACGAGCACTACTAAGACAACTACTACAGGACTTCCAGGATGTTATGACCACTGAGAGACATGCAACACACCGTAGACATTATACCAGGATCAGCATTGCCAAACCAACCCGTCTAAGGATTGAGACCTTGTGAATACGAGGAGCTACAGCAACAAGTGCAGGATCTCACCGCAATAGGGCTAGTCAAAGAAAACACTAACCCATGTATTGTCTCAGCTCTGATCGTGCCAAAGGACGGATCGTGGTTGTTGTGCATCGATAGTCGAGCCATCTACAAGATCATCATCAAATATCGATTTCATATACCCCACCAAGGATGATTTATTAGATTAATTACACGGAGTCACTATCTTCTCCATGATCGACTTGCGCAGCAGGTATGACCAGATACAGATGAGGCCTAGAGACGAGTGGAAGACCTCATTCAAGATATGGGATAGGCTTTATGAGTGGATCGTTATTCCTTTCAACCTGTCAAACGCTCCCAACACTTTCATGAGATTGATGAACAAAGTATTTTGGATTTACATTTAGAAGTTCGTTGTGGTCTACTTTGACAAAATTCTAATTACAACCAATCAAAGGAAGATCACTTGCATCATCTGAAGGCAATATTTGAGGAACTGTGAGCCAAGCAACTATATGCACATTGTAAGAAATGTTACTTCATGACATGTCAGGTAAGCTTTTGCTAGATTACACTGTATCAAGTGTAAACATTATAATGAATCCCGCAAAGATAGAAGCCATTATCACCTGGACCATGTCACAGTCGTTCACCGAGTTGAGATAGTTTATAGGGATAGCATCATTCTACCGGAGATTCATCAGAAACTTCAGCACTATTACCTCCCCTTTGACCGAACTTCTATGAGGGAAGGAGTTTGCTTGGATAGCATTAGCTCAGGATATTTTTTGACGCACGTAAGAAAAAGGTGACTCAGGTGCCCAAGCTAGCATTACCAAACTACAACCAACTTTTCGATGTAGAATGTGATGCCTCCGGCATGGGAACAGGAGCAATTTTGAGCCAGGGAGGATACCTCATCCCTTTCTTCAGTGATAAGTAGAATGAGTCCATGAAGAAATACTCGACTTACAACAAGAAATTCCAAGTCATTGTGAGAACCCTAGAACACTGTTCATTATCTACTGGCAAACAAGTTCACATTGTTTATGAACCACGAGGCCATAAAATTCCTCAACGGCAAAAGTAAACTAAAAGACCGACACGACAACATGGTGGAATTTCTAACTGCATTCCAGTTCATGCTTGAGAACAAGACGAAAAGCCAAAATCGCATAGCAGATGAACTAAGTCGTCGACATTTGCTGATCACATTCATGCAGGCTCGAATTGTGGGTTTTGAGGTCGTATGGGGTTTGTACGAAGAAGAAGAGGACTTGAAAGACATCTGGGAGCAATGACTGGTGAAGCCAACAGGGCAGTACCGAGCAGATGGATAAGTGTTCCACTAGAGTCAGTTGTACATTCCCAAGTGTTCACTAAGTGAGGTTGTTGTCCAGAAGAGCCACAGTCAAGGATTAGTGGGTCACTTCGGCAGAAACAAAACTCTCACCCTAATAAGAGTGCATTTTTTGGCCCATATTGACGAGAGATGTGAAGCGACATGTCGGGCAGAGCAGAACTTGTCACTTGACGAAGACGAGGTGTTAGAATATAGGATTGTACACACCACTTCTAGTACCAAAGGCACTATGGTGGACGACAGTATGGATTTCGTAGTGGGACTCCTAGGTACCCGGAGGAATAAGAACTCTGCGATGGTTGTGGCTGATAGATTCTCCAATATGGCCTACTATGTACCCTGCCACCGGACACTAGATGCCTCTCACATTGTCCATCTGTACTTCAGAAAGATTGTAAGGTTGCACACACTTCCTAGGATCATCACCTCCGACAAAGATGTCAAATATCTGAGCAATTTCTAGAGAACAACGTGGGGAAAGCTAAGCACTAAGCTCCAATTCAATTCAGTAGCTCATCCAAAGACAAACGGACAGATAGAGTTAGTGAAAAAAAGCCTCGACAACCTACTGATGTGCTTAGTGAGGAAGCTTAAGTAGTGGGAGATTGTTAAGCAGAACTGCAAATTTTGTATGGCCGCAATCCGCTCACACCACTTGAGTTAGAGTCACTCGTGCCATCTTCGAAAATCCGAAGGGATGTAGCAAAACAAGTTTACGAGATTCAAAACTCCACGAGGAGATTGCTAAGCAGAACCGCAAGTATTAGGCCCAGGTGAATAAATCTAGGAAGAAGCTAACGTTCCAGGAAGGCGATCTCGTGTGAATTCGGTTAAGGAAAGAAAGATTTCCCGTATGAGCATTCGGGAAGCTTAAGTCGAGAGCGGATGGACCTTTTAGGGAACTTTGAAAGTTGAACTACAACACTTACAAGATTGGCCTGTCCGGCGACTACAATGTTTCAGCCACGTTCAACGTCGCCGACTTGACGTCGTACTTTGAGGAGCTAAGATTGGCCTTAGGATTGACCCTGGGTGTTGATTTAGAGTTAAGATATACAATACCCCACAATACCCTGGCTAAGAGCAATATATGAGGATCCAAAATGGGATTTCATTAGTCTATGACTCATTTAAAATGGTTCTCTATCCAATTCTACTTGAAATGCCCAACTTGGTCTTTTGCCCTAGACACCTCCAAATTACATAACTGCCCTTGGGACCCAAATTTGGCCAAAATTCCCAAATTTTGCCAAAATACCCAAAACTGATCAAAACTCATTCCAAACACTTTGAATATATCCAAATTTGCCAAAACTGACAAAAATGGCCAAATTACCAAAATGCCCCTCCATGGCCAAAAAATCCAAAATTCCAAAAAATTCTCAAAAAATCCCAATAAATCCAAAATATTTCCAATTTCATTTTGTCCCACTACACCTTGGTCCAATTTGGTCAATTTGACCACCTTTGACCAAAACCCCCAATTAGCCCTAATATTGGCTAACACCCCAAATCTCAATAATTGAAT
Source organism: Phalaenopsis equestris (assembly GCF_001263595.1). Taxonomy (NCBI): domain Eukaryota; kingdom Viridiplantae; phylum Streptophyta; class Magnoliopsida; order Asparagales; family Orchidaceae; genus Phalaenopsis; species Phalaenopsis equestris. Next base: position 487,931 of record NW_018164930.1, read on the forward strand.
GTCTTAAACCTCAAATTGGCATCCATTTTTTGTTGAAAATCCTTCATAAGGTCATTTGTGACCAAACCCAACAATCAATTTGAGCTTAGCCCAAAGCTAGCCCAAGTTTGACCCAAGTTTAGCCCTACATGTTTAATTTAGGTCTAAAACCAAAACCCATCAAAATCCATTCAAATTGATCATCAAGTCAACTTCAAAACAATTTTCATCCTTCATGAAAATTGTTCATTATGATGTTTTACACCAAACCCAACAATCAATTTGAGCTTAGCCCAAAGCTAGCCCAAGTTTGACCCAAGTTTAACCCTACATGCTTAATTTAGGTCTAAAACCAAAACTCATCAAAATCCATCCAAATTGACTACCAAATCAACTTAAAAACAATTTTCATCCTTCATGAAAATTGTTCATTATGATGTTTTACACCAACCACAACAATCAATTTGGACTTAGCCCATGTCTAGCCTAAGTTTTACCCAAACTTATCCCAACATGCTTAAAATGGGTCAAAAATAAAAAATTCACCAAATTGATTAACCAATTGACCTAAAAATGACTTTCACCCTTCATGAAAGTTG